>NW_008236767.1:4495802-4506528 GCF_000691975.1 Corvus brachyrhynchos
CAGCAGGAACTACATCAACTGCCTCTCTCCAGCTGTCCATCTTCACAACATTGGAAAAACATTAATTTTGAGAGCTCTCCCTAGTCTTGCATGTCTGGACAAAATTTGTCTGATTGTGTTCAAAGTGAAAGGTAAGTTACAGAGGGTATGTATACATGAAAACCTACCACAGTTACCTAAGTTTCTTTTCTTTCAAAGGTCAGGTTATTGCAGACTATTACAGGCAAGGTCAGCCACACATCACGAATTGGCCTTTGTTCCCAATATTCCAGAATATTGTTATCATCCAGCAGTAACACAAACTCTTAATGCAATCCTGGAGCAAAAGTCACACCATCAAGCTTCAACAGAATATATCCAAACACATTTTATTCTTCTTCTGTTTTTATTACCAGAACAGGCCATTAGGAGAATTTCAGGCTTTATTTATTTTTAGCTTTAAACTTTTATGGAGTGTTACAAGTTTCAAAGGTTTTTTTGCTGAAATTATTTTAATTCATCTTAATAGAGGTTGAACAACTACACAATCTGACAGCTACTAAAGACAGAGCTGCTACCTATGTAATGAAAAAAGACAACAAATGACTAGTCCACCCCGATTATTTGTTTAAACTGTGTAACTTGGAGCATTAGATCCATGCTAGATCCTTCACATTATGGGATAGAAGTCTCTCTGACCAACTGCCACGAATTATCAATAATTTAATTTTAAAAAATAGCTGAACATTTGAAACTTTCTGTAACAGCTGCCAGAGCAAACAGAATATAGTAGGCATAAATACAAGAAAATAAATGAGATTATAAAAATGTAAGAATGGCACAAAGTATAAAAAGTTTCCATAATTGAGAATAAGTATATTGTCACATTAGCTAATAAACCACCAAAATCAGCGATGAATACATTGTGCTGGTTGTAATATATATTTCACTGCTCTACACTGCATTTACATTGCAACGCAATTACTGCAATCTTTTTCTATATAATATAAACTCTTCAACAACCAACTACTTTTGAAGTCAGTGTTGATCAATACTTTCAACACGTTTACAAGTATTGAGATGTATCTCAGTTCAGAACACGCTCATTGTTACATCTCTAGAAGGAAACTAATATCTATTTATGGACCCTTCCTTTTCATCATTACAGCACAGGCATCACAGGTTTCACAGCACTCCACAAATAATCCTATGGGTACATTAACCATCCATTTCTGCCCTTAAGTGCAAAATCCCTGCTCCTAATTACCTAATGCTGACTGTTCCATTGTTTCATGGAACAACTTCAAGAACTTCACAAACTCAAACACTGAATCATGGCATTCAGAGGAGGACAAAGAAATCAACATTTATGCTGTTTGGGTTTAATAGGACATTCATCAACCTCACTTTAGTCTTTTAAGTTCCCTCTGTATTATCTTAATTGTTCACACTCATGCTTCTGACATCTCAATTCCCAGACTTCCTTTATAATCTGGATTACAAACTAAACTTGAGCAAAGATACTGACAAATTTTTCTTTAATACCATAGAATTTAAAATGAACCATGCCAAAGTAATGGCTTTCCTTTAAACTCAGTGGTGTAAAATGCCATCCACAACACCAACACAAACAGTATAAGGTACCTTGCTTCTTGTACCCAGGGAAGAGCAGGGAAGTGCTGCTCCACATCTGTATGCTAAGTGTGATACTTATCAACGCTTCACCTGCCAGGTCAGATAGAACCAAGAGGCCCAAACTCTTTTTGTCCTGTGTGTATCTCCAAGTCAAAAAAAGACTGAAAGTAGACAGAACTAGCTAAACTATCAGATCAAGGCAAGTCTGTTCACACAGTGCCTGCATTTTCACACTGCTATTAGACATTCACATAGCTCTGTGGGATCATCACCTGTGCGCTGCTGATACAGAAGTTTCACTTCCCTTAGTGCAGAGGCACTGAGGCTACACTACAGGTAACAGCGTCTCCAATATGAGTCATAAATGTTACCCCCAATTACCACGGTCAGGAGTCTTACAGGACACCACCAGAATTTCTGCCTGTCGAAAGGGCAATTCATCTGAGGCAAAGGCTGACAAGCCTGTGACATGCTTAAAAAGACTCAAGTGCTATTCCTCATTCACTGAGTATCTTATCTGGGTAGCATCTCCCCTCAAGGCTAATATACCTTTATTACCTCTCGAGCTGGAGTCAACTTCAGAGCACATTAGCATGTTATTAAATGGTGCTTCATTTCCATACCACAAATCTTAAGGTTTGCCTTTGAGATGCTGCAGTTCCTGTGATTTCACCTTTCAGAGCAGCATTTCCTGCTTCACCTCAACTTAGGCATATGTATAATAGACAAAGGTACAAGACCAGTGCAGAATATTCCCTACAATTAATTTTGTTTTCTTCTCTAAACCTGCCTTCTACATCCACTTCCTTTGTTTTTATTTTCAAGTGTCCCTTTCAAAAAATGCTCTTTTGCTCCAACTTGCAGACCCCAAAAGCTGAGTATTTTATAGCACATAAATCAAAGGAAAATGAAAATAGAAACTGAAGCTGAATTTAATGCAACTAACACCTTTCTTCACATTAGTTGTAAGATCGTCTCCAAAAGCAGGCTTCGAGAAGCTTTCTTCAATACTGCATCCAATGCATCTAACCAGAAATACCTAAATTTTGCGAAACATTACTACTACCACCATCAGAAGAATAGAAATAATGACCCCATTGTAAGGGCACACATTCTTTAGTAACGCTTTATGCAACAGAAATGGCTATGTTTCTAAAATACATATGCAAATGCATACCATTTTCTGGATAGCCAACTGTTGAAAGGAAATATGTTTTAAAAGGCACTCTAAAAACTTAAAAGAAAAACTAAAAAATAATAATTAGAAAAAAAACCTAAGCTGTGTGATGAGTGAGCTCCTCCTGACCCAGTTGCAGAGAATAATTTAATTCCCCTACTCCTCCAAAATAAATTTACCAAGAAGACCACATTTAATCACAGAGATATATTACTGCAGGTAGAGATCCTATCTCCCATTACCACCTTATATCAAAGCCTATAAACCTCATGTTCAAGCCACACTGTAGTCTTAAAGAAAGGCTGTCAATCCCTGACATCTGTAAGGTGCCATCTGGAGCTCTATTTATACTGTGTTGAGATGTGCATCAGGCACAGAGGCGGTTACTTAATTACAGCATCTCCAACAGTCACTGTGATCCTAACAGCTCTCAAACTCAGCTGCTGGTCAGCTTTTCCACTCAACCCAAGAGCCGAGCTGCAATCCCACAGAGCAACCAGGACACATTCCTAAGCTTCTACTTCTCCATTCACTAAAGAGGAATTTCAAAAGTCACTAATTCAGTATTTCATAGTCTAAGAGGCTTTTCCCCCCTTCCCCTCCTTTAAGATGAATAATTTTATATAATACTAACCTAGTATTTCAGTTACATACAGCCATCATATTCAGAGTTGCTCCTACAACTCTGAATTACATGGAAGCTCCTCATTCAGCTAAGTAGGTGCTGCAATGCCTTCAGAGATCCTCAACAACATCAAGGGCAAAAGAGCAGATCAAAAGCAAATGCATCTGGGTAGGCAAGAAAACACTGTGCATGAAAGAGTAGCTTTGAAATCGGTGTGGCCCAGAACAATGCAGCTTCTCACAAGTTCAGACAAAATTTACACTGTGAATTCTAGGAATGCGATAGTTTCAAACATGTTCATGAGACAACAAGCACATTTTCAGGCACTGTGTCATGATTCCATATGGACATGATTATAAAGCTTCAGATCTGATGGTTAGCATCTATTTACATTGCTGTTTTCACTAATTTGAGGAGCTGCCAAAACACAATCCAAGTAACAGATCAGACAAAAGTTCTCCTCTTCCAACAGTAAATACAATTTTACCACATTTTTCAAAACTCCACATCTCTTGCACGACAGAAAGTAAAACTTCTGTGCCTCAGTTAACAGGTACAAGTCAGGAAACCAACCCAGGATTTCTGACAACCTTATTGCTAGGAAACAGCCCACAGCCTGTAGAAGTATCCCTTCTCTTTCTTTCCTCTTTTTGTTTTTAATTGATGGAAACAAGCCTTTCCACAGCTGTCTGCGCCTTAAGTTTTTGACAAAGTTAACTGAAGGTTTTGTCAGATTTTTCTTTTTTTAATGTATAATTTTGCCATTTCAAAGCATTTGTGGAGTACAAGCCTCCCTTGAATTACAGAGATAATACATTCTCTTTGCAAAGACTGGTGCTCTCAGGGACGTGGAGCTTCAGGTGGTTTTATTCAAGTTACTGACTGATTCCATAATGGTGGGAAGGTTCTTCCTGTAGGCACATACTCTTTAAAATAATTAGCATGTAAAATCTTCCAGTGTTTGCAAACAATTCTGCAAGAAACAGAAAACAAAGTCTATTCTTTCTTATGCCCAACTCAAAGGCCACAAACTCTGCTAACAGAAAGAGCACCAGTCTTATGAATCCCTTTCCTCAGCCAGTTCTTCTGCTCCTTTCCCTGCACCAACTTTCAGTGATGCAACTATCCATATTTCTATGGAATAAACTGGATTACTTTGCTGCTTTAAGTTAGAAACAGCATGCTTCCCCAGGATCCTGATAGCTCAAATTGGTTCCGTGACCAGGTTCATTACACAACTCCACAAACTGCTACACTTCAATTATGACTGGAAAGAGGCCAATGAATACAGAGGATACTCAACATCACAACCATCATTCAAGAAGACAAGTGAAAATTTTCAGAAGGCATAATTCACATTTCTAACTGCCCGTGCCATCCTCAGTTACTAACAGATCCCCTCTTGGAAATGGAAACCTAGTAAAAAAACCCAAACTAGTACCCTCTTAAAAGCAGGCTAAAATAACATAAAAATTTACAATTACTACAGATGCAACTGAGGACAGATTTTCTCAAAATATAGTCTAGGAGGCCATTTCCCCCTGTTCTTCCCTCTTCAGATACAACATCCTAATGCTACAACTTTTTTTTTCTTTTATGTGAAAAAAAGAAGAATCTTGGCCAGAACTATTCAAAAGATGAAAACACAGACTGATTAACTGGCATTTACTTTATAGGAATGAAAACACTACAGATGGAAAAGAGAGTAAAAGATTGACAATAATGAAATGTAAGGCAAGTAAAGATCCTCGTGATTTATTCTGACTGCCTACATAAAAGTCACAGGTTCTTCCTTAATTTCTATTCATAAGCAATCAGATTTTCAAACACCATTAAAGTTTTCTAGTAATAAGAAAATCCACTACTGTCTTGGTAAACTGTTCAATTGATTTGCAACATCCAAACTTGTTTCAAATTTTTCTTATCCTATATTAGTTATAAAATTAGTATTTGAACTTTCACGATCTAAAGATGGAATTTACCAAATTTCTCCTTTTGAAGTTACTTATAATTCACATGTCATCTACCAACCTCCTCCTATTTATCAACATTCTTTTCTTTCCAGGGGTATTTGAAAGAGGTAAGTAAATGACCAACAGCAAGATGCAGCGCTGATATAACCCCCAGTCTCCCTAGGAATACATATTCAGAAATGTCTAGATTCTTCTCAGATCAGTCTATTACTCTTTTTGGATATGACATATTTACGAATCACCTTTGGATCTCTATTGGCATCAGTTTGAAAGAAGATAACAGCAATGTGCTGAGAAATAAGAAAAGCTGCAGGATTGTTTGAAGAATATTAAATTGTCTCTAATCTCAAGAAGGTGTTAGTTCTAATTTTCATCTGCCCTTCTTTACCTTTCTGGAATATAAATCTTTGGTAGTTTAAAACAACTAACAATGTGCACTGATAAATTCTTTTATACGGTGTTACCAACTAAAGAGCTATACAACCACCAAAGAAACCCCAAGAAAGACAAAGAAAAACACAACTTACAACAACTGAGGTATTACAACTATACTCCTGGCTTACTGAAGCCTGATTGTCCTGTTTAGAGCCATAATATGCATGTGAAAATGTTGTTACAATACACTTGCTTTTCAAAATTTATAGGTATTTTACTACCAAGCCTTTCATATAAAAAGGCATACACATTACCCCTCCCCCCCTTCATTCAGACAGAACTGAGAATTTTGAGTCATATTTTCAAACCATTCACAGGGTGAGAATCAAGTCTCTTTCAATCAGTAGACAACACGAGTACTTGCAAAGAATATTTTTAAATAGAGAAGTCAGCTTGAATTTACTAGTAGAACACTTACAATATAGCATAAGCACAATGTATTAGAAGAGAGCTTCTAGTACTGTTACACAATATATTCTTATATAAGCATCTTCACTTCATCTGAATTTAATAAAAATACACACTGTGGAGGATGGAAGAAAAACTATATAAATAAAAGCACCATTTTGTCAGTATGAACTGTTTATCCTAAGCCAACTACAATAAATAAGGGTAAAATCTTCAGGCTTTTGACATACCAGCACAGCTACTTGGCATCAACAAACTCAAAGTTTGAGATAAACCACTGACATTGAAAGTCCCTGCAATACTAGGAAAAAAACACCATTCAAATAATAAAGAGCAAAAAGTACTGCAGCTATACCTACAACACAAAAGAGCATTATTACATGTTCAATCATAGAAAAAAAAAAAGGCAGATAAGTCATTTAAAAGATAAACTGAACACTAAATCAAAATAGAATTTGGGAATTTAGAAACAGCTACCTCAAACATTCAAAAATCAGACCTCAGCAAAGTGCAATTCTTATAGAATTTGTATTTTAGCTTTGCTAAGGGTGGTATGATTTTTTGAATCCATGATGTAAGTAAAACTTTTCCTATAATTAGTTCTTCAATACTGCATTCTACCTCTAAAATACATACTGTTTTCAATCTGTTCAAAATGAAAACAACATACTGGCCTGTCAAACATCTTCAAGAAAAATAATGAAGATTGATGTATCATACAGATACTAGTTCCACCTAATCCCTCCAAATAAAAGCAACATGCAATTGAAATACTGAACACACAATTTCATTATTGCCACCACAGCTTTCCTATTCTCCTGAAAAAGCAAAAATACTGTTTCAAAAGAAAGTCTTAAGAGGTAAGAAAACATGAGCTATTTTATAAAGAGAAAATAAAACCATGTTCTGAAGTCAGTTAAAAACCCATTAGAACATTACTTAGGCAGAGCTGCTCTCAAATATTCACACACCGTTCTTCTCATTGATCCTACAGCATTATACCGCAAGACAGATGCAGGACATTTGGAACCCAACTAGTCAACAAAGCAGTTTTACATTTCACTTTCCACCAACAAGTAATCAACACAGGTCAGAAAGAAATTCATACAGCCCTCAAACAAGCCTTTTTTGTACTTATTCATAGAAAACAGGCTATCACATTCTACCACAGCTTATTTTTTAGATGCACAAACTACTAGAGCTTTATATATAGCACACCATAATCATTTCACCTTGATGCGATAAAGACAGCAGGCCCAGCTGCAAAATCTGTTCCCAAAAGAAAGTGTCAACATCTTGGATGAACATAAAAAGCTACACTGAGCTGTTGCTTGAGCTGGTAGTTCGAGCTCAGAACCATGGACTGCAAACCTGAACAACAAAAGGAAAATACACACCTGGAGATGGACAGAAGACAAGCGCATTGCCCTGACCAGCCCCGTCTCAATGTAAATGTAAAATGAATGTAAATGCGGTATCAATAAATTTGTTTTGATATTTCTACTGACAGCTTCCAATAATTGGTATTGAAATATTATTCATGTATTATTAACAATTTAGTTACGCTTGAATCCTATTAGAAAACACAAAGTATATCCACTTCCAACCCTGCTTACAAATAGAAAGGATAGAAAGAGCTGATACATGGCTATGACGTCTTCCACCTTGCCTTTCAACTGAACTACATTAAAAAAAACTGAAATTTAAATTAAAACTAAATAAAGAGTGGATCTGCACTACGAATTAACTCATAAATAGACAAGTGACTTTCTCAGTAACCACAGAATGTTAATTAGCTCACAAAAATAACTGCTAGCCATTTCTTTATCACCATTAATTGTGCTATAGGCTTTTACAACACACAGTTCATGTGAGATCTTTCAACTTGTACACCAAAATCATTAGTCTGGCAAATCAGCTAGAAAACAGATCTAATTCTTGCAATTAAATTAGTAATTTACATATTAATGATTTTTTTTTGCCTGTTTGGTATCAATCCTGCAGTATAATACAATAGTATTATGTAAGTTGGCATCTTGTAATTAAGTGTTTGCTACTCAGTAATACTGATTAACAACTTTGCATCAGAATGCTAGCTATTAATAGGCTCCTTGAAAGCAGTAAGGTATTTCTTTATTAAGGTATTTTTTTTGTCCCCTCCTCATCTTCAGAAACTGTTCATATAATGTCATTGAGCTGTGGACCAAAAATCAGGAGCATAACTTTTTTGAGCAATATTGCAAATGCAGAAGGAAACACATGACTGTTTGGGCACTATCCAAATGACTGAAGTGGCTCGTGTGACAATTGGGTAAGCACACTATAGTTTTTCATTTTAACTTCTTGTTTTCACTTTACCGCAACGTGCTAATGAACCCATCCTGTGCAATATAAGTCTTAAGATCCTTACATCACTCTAAGCCAGTCTTTCACAGAAAGCAACTGCTAGTTTAAAAGCAAATAAAGACTTAAGGACACACTGATAACATACAGAAAAATTCTTTCCAGTGATCCCACTGTAACTGCCACTCTCTTATCAAAAACAACAAATCAGCATGTGCTACTCCCTTATTCCCAACATACACTCCATCCCCTATTTAACCAAAATAACTGAAGTTCAGTCTAGAAATTATGTTTGCCACCTTAGCTTCTGCAAGGCTATGTAACAGCTGTGTTCAGACAACATGCAGGGACACACAGTTTTTTTAAACGGACATCACAAAAGACCTCAAAATAACCCTTGCCCTCTTCTCCAGTCAGAGCACAAATCTGCTGCGTACACTTCTAATTATAAATATAGTAACCTGACATGGGAGAGACAGTCCCTTAAACACGATCTCAGAAACTACTAACCCAAATCTGTGCTGAGCACAAGTCTAGAACAATTAAAGCTAAGATAGATTGCTACTTTACAATCTACAAAACACACAGCTACTTTTACAAAGTGCACAACAACAATGTACTTTCAAAAATGCACTTTCAAAGCACAGTTAGGTCTATCTTACAATAATGGATTATCCCAAAAGATCCCGTTTGTATTTCCAGCTCTAAAACTGGCACAGCTCTAAAGACCCTTACCATGTGTTCTTCAGTAAGTCATTTTCTTTACTACTCTCAACATAATAAAATAAAGCCGTATTGAGTTCCAGGCAGCATTTAGAGTAAGTACAGATATATCCTCTGCACACTTTAAACTAAACTTAATGATGTTAGAATACCTAAATTCTTTCTTGTTAATATTTGCTTCTTGGCACAAATGGTTGTATTAGACCACCAGAAAACAGTAAGGCCCTTTCTTCATGTGCTTCATCTTTTAAAAATTTCCCAAGGTACTACATACTAAATATTCTTAAAATTCATAACTTACATATACCATAAATGTGCATGTTTTCATTATTACTAAGTACTTCCATGAAGTATGGAGATGAACTTTTTATAAGGGTACGTATGGGAGAAGACATGGGACAATGGCTTTAAATTGAAAGAGGATAAGTTTAGATTGGCTATAAGGAAGAAATTCCTTAGTGTGAGGGTGGTGAGGCACCAGAACAGGTTGCCCAGAGAAGCTGTGCATGCCCCATCCCTGAAAGTGTTCAGGGACAGGTTGGATGGGGTTTTGAGCAACCTGGTCTAGTGGAAGGTGTCCCTCCCCATGGCAGGGAAGTTGGAACTAGGTGATCTTCAAGGTCCCTTCCAATCCAGACCATTCTATAATTCTGATTCTATTTATATTGTTACTCCTCACAGTACTTCTCAGCTGTATAAAATTCAACTGTATGAAACATGTTTTTCCATTCTTGTTATTTCTCCAGCATTGCTGAGGTATCTTTCACCACACAGTAAAACACACACCTCCAGAAGTGTTAAGTCCTTCCATAAACCAAACAGCACAAACTACTTCTGACACGCATATATGTGAGCAGAAGGAAAAAAAACCCCAAACCTCAACCTCTTCATTCTTTCCCATAAAGAAATAAAGGTGAAAGCTTAAAATATGAACCACAAGAAATGGCTCATGGCCAGGACATACCATGTAATTACATCAGACAAAAACAAATGACACAAGAGAAAAAAAAGCTATGGTTATATGAGGTCTAAACTAACATTTCTGGGTTTCTCAGGACCAGACACGACTTTTTATTTCATGACTAGACGACGTTCAGTGAGAAACATGAGCACTACAAATATCAGCTCATTTAATTCTCCCAGCATTTATATTAGCATTTCTACCTCTGGATCGCTGGCAGCCAGTACTTTGGGGGTCAGTAAGAAAACTGAGCACTGACGCACAGAACAGCCTGAAAGTCTACCAAAGAGCCGTAAGGAGAAACTGAAGGGAAAATTCATTACAGGACACATGCTTCCTCAGGAGCAGGACCAAGTAAACAACCGAGGGAGAGGAAGAAAAACGTTTGTAAACACACAACGCTTCTGCACGGCGCTCGCCCGACCGCCGCCAACGGCGAGCACGGAGGCGCGGGCCGGGCGGGGCCA
>NW_008236767.1:4507132-4600219 GCF_000691975.1 Corvus brachyrhynchos
GTCTGGGGTGGAAGCGGCCCCTGAGGATTATCTGGTTCCAACCCCGTGGGCAGGGGCACCGTCCACTAGACCGGGTTGCTCAGAGCCCGGTCCACCCTGGCCCTGAATATTTCCAGGGATGCGTCCAAGATCATCCCACCTTACCTCTGGGCTGCCAGTTCCAGTTCCTCACCACCGTCACAGTAAAGAATGTTTTCCTGGTATCTAATCTAAACCTATTCTTTCTCACTTTAAACACATTCACCCTTGTCCTGTCCCGACACACCCTTGTAAATAGTCTTGCCCCATGTTTCCTCCAAGTTCCCTTAAGATACTGGAAGGCCACAATTAGTCATCCTGAAGCCTTCTCTTTTCCAGGCTGAACAATCCCCATTCTTTCAGTTTTTCCTCGTAGGAGAGGTGCTCCATCCCTCTGACCGACTTGACGGCCTCCTCTGGACTCACTCCCAACAGGTCCATGTCCTTCCTGTGCTGGGACCCCAGAGATGGATGCAGTATGCCAGGTGGGATCTCACCAGAGCAGAGCAGAGAGGCAGAATCCCCTCCCTTGCCCTGCCAGCTGCGATGCTTTTGATCCAGCCCAGGACATGATTGGCTTTTGGAAGTCAGACTCTTGGCCTTACCTGAACAGGAAGTTTCTTCAATTTAATTTTAATCTGACATGACAAGAGATCAAAAGTTTAGGAAATCTACAGACAGATTTAGATAGGAGATCAACTTGGTCAGTCCAACCAAAGGATGTGTCTATTTCCCAAACACACAGGAATTTTTTTTTTTTTTAAGACTAGAAGTTGAGACCTGCTAGCAAGGATAAACTGGAAATAAATAAAAAGAGAAGGATTCATAGCGTGGGAATCAAGGGCTCTCTGTCACTATAGTCTTTTTTGTGCCATAGGCATTGACTATTATTTCAGTGTTTTAGATGATGGCTGTTTGCATTCCCAGTTGCTAGGTGGAATTTAGCAGATGTTCAACTCATCCCTGCACTGGCAGGTGAGAGTGGCCCCAGGTGCACTCACTGTCCAGACCGGGCTCGACACTGCCTCCTGCCTCCCTCCCTGTGAGGAGGGTGGGTCCTTGTGGGGACTCAGAGAGCTTTTGACATAAAGCAGTCCCCAAGCTGTAGGGTGGGAACCGGCCTCTTACTCCTGAGAAAACAAGAGTGAACCTTGCACTCGTCACTTTTGGTTTCTGTTTTGGTACAAGTTTCTTTAGAGGCTTAGCCCACAGAACTTTGGGATGAGGGCATTTCCCCATAAATCAGAGAAGAGTGAATTGGAGAGGAACAGAAGCAAGGGGCTTGTTTGGCTCAGAGATGCAAGAGAGGATCATAATACTGGCATTAAGGACATCCTCTAGCCAAGATCCTTTGAGAACAGCATACAGCTGGATTGTAACTTCTATGCTGCCTACCTTCACCTCTCCTTCCATAACATACACCATAGGCAGCAAGTCGTGGCAGAGCATAATGTTGTGGCCAGAGTATATTCAGATATGGAATATACTCTGCAAATCAGAGGAGGATTGCAAAAAAGAGTGCAAGCATGCTGTTGGGGTCCCTCTCCTGCCAGGGAAACCCCGTGTCTGTGCCCTCAGGGCCCATCTCCCAGGGCTCCATGGCAGGAGAGGGACCCCAACAGCATCCCCTGGTCCCCAGCACAGGAAGGACATCAACATGCTGGAAAGAGTCCAGGCCACCAGGTTGATTAGAGGGATGAAGGATGTCTCCTATGAGAAAAGGGTGAGAGAATTTGCTTTGTTCATCCTGGAAAAGGCTTCAGGGTGACCTAATTGCAGCCTTCCAGTACCTTAAGGTACTTCTCACAAACTGGATCAGATTTATGGTTTTCACATTAAACTTGTGAATTAGCCACCTCTGCTATGTTGGAGATCTTCCTGCCTGTTTGACACATTAAAGGCTATATTGAATAGTCACAGCCTGTCTAGAAAGGAGTTTCTTGGCTTTTTAAAGAAAGGCCCTAGTTGCCACCTTGTGGCACCCCATAAACAAGTATTCCCCAGCTCTGCAGCTTGTTGGGAGATGTGTCCAAATTCTGAAAGACACCTTTGGCACTTCAGACTACAACAATGAATGGAGCTGGGAAGACATCAGTACTCAAGCAGATGTAATAGGAAATATAATACAAGATTCTATAAAAGCAATTCAAGGCAGCTTTCTGTAATATAACACATTATGTCAAAGCTGTGTTATTTTAGTTCTATAGATGTCAACTTCTGCATTTTGCATCTCTTAAAATGGTCTTCTTAATTTTTTTTGACTGTGATGAAGGACTAGCCTTTAGTGTGAAAGGAATGATATCCAGATAGAACTTGACAGAACAAGTGCCATGCATGCTGTAATCAGAGGTCAGAAAACCCCCTTGAGGTTTAGTAAGCCTGAAGCACGAACAAGTCTCGTTAAAATTCTCTTGGGGAGAAACTACTGAGAGCAACCTCCTGAAGTTTGAGAAGCTGAGACATTGGCAAGAGAAGCAGCAGCATCTCTTCAAACACTGAAGCAACAGTGCTGACAGAGTTTATAGTTTTCTGTCAAAGCACCCCTGCCACTCAGGCTCTCAACAATTGCATAAATGAGGCTTCAGGCACTTAAGCACAGTTCTGGTTTTTACAGCACGTGTGGGACAACTGTTGATTGATTTGAGAGGCAGCTCAGGCAGGACTGAAGCAGGAACTTCAGTTCTGGGGAGTAAGCAAAGTGCTGCTAGCAGAGCAGGTTGTTCTGGCTTATTCTTGTAACATTTCATTATGTTGCTTCCTCTCAAAGTGTTCCAGAGCCACTTCATGCCAAACAACTAATTACAGGGTTTTTTCATGAGTCTGTCTGAACAAAACCTAAAATTTAACATTATATCTAGCACTTCTATCCTAAAAAAGCAGCATTTTATGAAGAAGTGTTTGCTCTAGGATATAAAAAAAGAAAGCATTGAATCAGGGTTACTGAGAATTCTTCACAGTTTCAAAGTGCTGTACCAAATATAGGTTATTATTCTTTCAAGGTACTGTTTAGGATCCACCTATATATTTTTTCACATTCTGTAAAACAACCAAGAAGGTTGAAGGAGTTTTTTACTGTGTACTTTTAATTTTGGGTGCTAAATTTGGTATACTGAAGAATGTGTCTCTTAAACTACATATTTATGCAGCTGTAGTGAGAGAGCTAAAAGACCAGACTACCCTTCAAGGGAAGGCATACTGGGAGCCCAGACTGGCAGCAAGGGGCACTGTCATAGACAAGGGGCACAGTCCCACAGTATCAGTGAGGTCTGGTGACAGTTTTTTGTATGATTATTGTCTGCCGTGCCAGTAATGGACCAATACGGTCACTATTTATTTAGTTCCAAATGTACTTCAAAAACCACATCTTCCTATTTTCTTTAGCTCTGCTTGCCATAAGTTCTCACTGTGTACTTCTGCTTCCCTTAGTGTTGTGTCTTGGTTTAAGCCCAGCCAGCCATCAAGTACCACAAAGCTGCTTGCTCACACAGCTCCCCCCTGCAGTGAGATGTGGAGGAGAAGCAGGAAAAAATTGTAAACCACATGGGTTGAGATAGAAACAGTTTAATAATTCAAATTAAGTAATAGTAATATTAAAATAATAATAATAGTAATTGAGACAACAAAAAGAGAGAGGAATAAAACCTGAAACAGACAAGTGAGGCCTCAATCAGTTGCTCACCACCCACTGACAGATGCCCAGCCCTGCCTTGAGCAGTGGTCAGCCCCTCCCAGCCTCAACTCCCCCCAGTTTATATACCAAGCATGACATTCTATGATATGGAACATCCCTTTGGTCTATTCAGGTCAGCTGTCCTGGCCATTCTCCCACCTGGCTTCTTGTGCACCTGCTCACTGCCAGAGCATGGGAAACTGGAAAGTCCTTGACTTGGAGTAAGCCCTGCATAGCAAAACTAAACCATCACTGTGTTATCAACATTATTCTCACACTTAAAAAAAAACCCCACAGCACTGTACCAGATACTAAGAGGAAAATTAATTCTGCCCCAGTCAAAACCAGAACACATTGCCATCTTCATTAATTTCCCTTGATTTTTGTCTTGTTGAGGCTTTTTTTGTTTGTTTGTTTTCTTTTTCCCCTTTTTCAAATACTGGAAAGAACTATATTCATTCCCCTTCTAGATCAGGCTGATGCTTTAAACCCAAGTTCCTTCCTTCTCTGTTGATGCTTTGTGGCATCTTGCAAAATAATCTATAACAAGTATTAATTTTCATTTTAAGTCTTCCTCCAAATAAATAACCACTTCAAAACCCAGTAATTTTTAAAGGACAAAATATTGTTCTGACCTGGAATACGCAAAGTAAACACCAATCTCCAGCAACAAAGTGCTCCTGCGTGTTTTGAGAGAGACTTCAAGAACTTCGATTATCCTTTATTATAGCCTGGCAGTCCATGGCAAACACCAAGTCCTATCTCATCTCTTGCTTCTTGTCCAGAGCATTGACTGGTCCATAAGCAATCACTAATTTGTTTTTGAATGGTCAGTGACTCAAGAGCAGCTGATGCCATTTTGAAAGCATGCCACTCCCTCTGACCTCGTTATGGATCATTCCTAACCAGTGATTTTAACATCGTGTGGCTTACCAATGTTTCGGTAGTTCTGACTACACAAGTTTTGAATTCATAAGTGATTTTTCTTGTTTACTGCCAGAGCTCCCTGCAGGAAGGGAATAGTTAGGTTCAATTTAACATCTAGGTCATGAGATCAGTTCTTGGTCCTGGGCAAAAATATGCAAAGGACATTTAAACCTCAGATAAAATAAGTCAGAATAGACATACTTTCAGAAGTGGTTAAGGACAGAAGCTCTCAAGGGAAAACAGGCAGCTGAATAATCCTATAAAAATCCCCTGCTGTGCATTTTCATTTATGAAGCCCCATTTGTGTAAGGGACCTTCCAATACCACCACTTCTCTTCAGCACTCAGATGATAATGAATGCAGCAAGGTCAAACAAGCATTACAGTGAAGACTGCATGGAACAACAGTAATATTGTTAGTAATATTTATAGAAAGTTATAGTTGTGTAAGCATTACTGAATATTTAGTGTTACTGAGAATAGAATTCCCATTTTTTACTGTCTATCAGCTTTGGTTTTTCATATAAAAGCACTGAAGTCATGTTCATAAAAACCATAGAGTGGTTTGTATTGGAAGGGACCTTAAAGATTATCTAGTTTCAACTCTCCTGCCATGGGCAGGGACACCTTCAACTAGACCAGGTTGCTCAGAACCCCATCCAACCTGGCCTTGAATGTTTCCAGGGATGGGGCATCCACCACCTCTTGGGCAGCCTATTCCAGCATTTTAAGACCTTTATTGT
Source organism: Corvus brachyrhynchos (assembly GCF_000691975.1). Classification (NCBI taxonomy): domain Eukaryota; kingdom Metazoa; phylum Chordata; class Aves; order Passeriformes; family Corvidae; genus Corvus; species Corvus brachyrhynchos. The sequence continues at coordinate 4,512,490 of NW_008236767.1, forward strand.
GAAAAACTTCCTTATGTCTTAGAGCTATAGTAAGGACTGGAGTTAGGGAGATGCTGGCAAGCAAATCAGTATTAGTCATAGGCCTGTATTCCATTTTTCCCTTTTTAAAAATGGAGGATTTGTTACCCCTTTTCCAGTCAGTGGGAATTTCACTGAACTTCCATGACTTCTCAAATATGATGAAAGGTAGCTCAACCACTTTCTATGCTAGTTCCCTCAAGACTCATGGATGCAACTTATCAGGTCCCATGGACTTGGACACCTTCAGGTTCCTTAGATGGTCTCAAACCTGATCTTCTCCTACAGCTGGCAATTCTTCATTCTTCCCGTCCCTGCCTTTGCTTTCTGCAATGCAGGTGGTGTGGCTGGAGCACTTGCCAGTGAAGACTGAGGCAAAAATATTTGTTGAGTACCTCAACCTTCTCTGTATCCTGGGTAACCAGCTCCCCCATTCCCTTATGGAGAGAACCCACATTTTCCCTAGTCTTCCTTTTACCACTTATGTACCTATAGAAGCTTTTACTGTTGTCCTTGAGATCCTGGGCCAGGTTTAATTCTTTCAGGGTGTTAGTTGTCCTAACCTGATCCCTGGTTGCTGGGGCAATTTGTCAGTATTCCTTCCAGGTTACCTGTCCTTGCTTCCACCCTCTATAGGCTTGCATTTTCTGTTTTTGTCCAGGAGCTCCTTGTTAATCCATGCAGATCTCCTTGGTCACAGATACAATCATAAATCATCAAAACTAATTACATAAGCAGATATTTCAGTTGAAGAAGTTATACCAGGAATTTGTTTGGCCTGTACTGCTAGAAACCTGATGTGTTCTCCTTTTTACAGTCATGAAAGAAAATATACTCTCCCCATTTACAAAACAGCATTCTAATGATCTTTCTGGTCACAGATGACATACTCTGATCCTTTCATGATTTGCGTCACTCACTCTCCTGATTTGGTAACCATAAAGACAGAATTTGTAAACCAAGGGGTACAAGTTCCAGCTTCTCCCTTAGCCCTGCCTGCCAGTGAGCTTGTCTCTCACTATAACCCCTGGAAGAGTATGGGAACCCGGATGCAAATGTCAGTGCTCTGCCAGGAGCAGGGGTTTTAGGCATCTCCAGCTGAAACCACGGGCCACAAGTCAGCCAGCATCACAGCAGCTGGCCTGGAAGTGTACATCAGCAGGCACTCCAGAGTTAAACTCAAATGCTTCTAGACTATGTCCACTCCTTCTATATTTAGCTTTTAATGTGCAGTCTATTTTTAGAGGCTAGAAAAGGATGGTTATATTTAATCTGAGTCACTAATTTAGACATTTGGGGTTTTTTACATTTTGTTAATAAGTACTAATTGCCTTTTTAAATAAGCATCTACATTTCCCTCTCTTTCTCAACCTTTCTAGTAATTCAAACTAGAAATTCATGATACAGAAACTCTTTATTTAATGTATTTTATTAATATATTTAAATAAACCACAAAGAGCCTTAAACCAAATAAATAAAACCCACTTTGTACTTACATAAAGATGAATTGATGAAAATATGAAAATATCATCCATCTAGTAACATATTAAATTAACTATTTGTCTTTTGTTCTGGTAACTTATCGTATTCAGCTCTTTTTCTTTCACTTTTATTTCTGAATGGAATAGAAACAAAACCATCTTCGTTTTTTACAGCTCCCAGGGTCTGAATTCAAAGAATTAGTCACTGACCTCAATTAACAGAGTAAACTGACGTTATGGACTAAGTACAGTGAAATGGCAATTCTTTGCATTTCCAGAAGAGACTACACCTTTCAAATATTCCTAAATACATAGCTACATTATTTTAAAGGATACTGTAGGAGTAGACTAATTTAAACTAGGTTTTAAATCATTTTCAAAAGAAGCAAAAAAAAAAAAAAAGAAAACTGACTATTCTGAGTGCACTTGCATTCATTACTCATTTTTAGGAGCTTTTTTATATTCATTGATGAGATCAGGCGTGGGTGCTGGTAGAGCCCTCTTTCAGAGCTTTGCAGCTTTGGAATCTGCTCTTCACTTGAGCTTTCCAATACAGCAGCTCAGATGGCTGCTGGTTTGATTGCATCATTTATGTTTCCTATGCATTTTAAAAGCATGTCTAGTTCATGTTCAAATCTGTGTAGACAGGAGATTCTTTAGATAGATGGAGATTGTGGTAGGCTATTTTGCAGTTAGAAATGCCAAAGCTCTTATATTACTGTCTTTCTAAAATAAATTTCTAAAGTTATCTCATTTAGTACATTTATATGCCAGTGTATGAAGGACAACCAAATAGAAACTGACACATACAAATCTCTAGTAATTACAAATTACTCTCTTCTACTGAAAAAAGCAAGTTAGAGGTAATAAAGATCAATACCTGCCTAATTATCTGAGCACAGGGAAGAAAGAAAATTGTGTCAAAACTGTAATGCCAAGTCTGGCTCGCTGGAGGGCCTAGTGATGTACATTTCCTGGCTGACATTGTGATGTTGGCTGGCTTGTGGCTTGTGGTTTCAGCTAGAGATGCCCAAAATCCCCACTCCTGGTACAATATTCCGGCTTCCTTGAAGAGTGGTTTGGGGTTTTGTTCTGTTCTTTTTTTTTTTTTTTTTACACTCTAGGTACAAAATCAGATTTGTACATAAAGGTTGGCATTGTTTCTTATTTGACAAGGAAGAAATTAACTTCAGTAGGCAGTATGTGCTTTACGCAAATACATAATTGCAGTCAATTAAAATTTACTGGTTGGAATCCATTTTCACAAAACCTTTCTGAGCAACATTTACTGTTCTTAATCCTTCTATCTGTATTAACTGAATTGAACCATTGGCATCATAAAGAACAAGTGTGTTGTAGACATCAGCTCAGACTATAGATTAAGCAGTTTTATCTATTTGCCCTTTTTGAACATTTCCCTGACATTAATACTTCCAGTCTTCTGAAGTGTCCCTGATTTTCACATTTTTATTAGTACTAACTTTAGTGGACCACAGTGTAATACCCCAAGTTAGCTCAACTTACTTAAATTCTATATCTGTCCAAGTGCTTTCTTCATTAGCAGCAGATAATTTTCATGTCATTAATAGTTTCAGCACTTCGTTATAGGCTCAATGTTTAGTTCTAGGACTCTGGAGAAAAAAAAGAGCAACTGACTCCTGCCTTGACTGGCTATGGACCATGTTTCATAGCTTTGAGTTCACATTACTCCTATCAGTTTTTCTTTTCCTCTGCTTTGTTACATAACACTGATTAGTTCTGTTACTGCTGTTGTTTAATTTCAAACTGTACATTTACATAAGTGGTGAATTTGGAAAAGCTCTTAGCCGTAGCTCTCCCCCTAGATTGTGAAATTTGGGCTTTTTATCTGCTCATTAAATCCTTTTTAAGATACTCAATTTTCATCTACATTTTAATTTGTATGCGTGTTTTCAATTTATTTTTCTCAGTACTTTGATCTCTGGAAAATTAGTCAAAAGTAGTTGTCAAGTTTACATATGCCCTTTAATCTTAACAAAATAGATCTGTTTTGAAAGTAAAATAAGAAATGTTGGTGGTCACTGAACAGTCACAAAGACTCAGTTAATCTGGATTTATCTGCAGAAGAAATTGTTGATGATTTTTTTCCAGCTTAGTATGAGGTTATTTTTTAAAGACAAAAAATAAAATAAAAAAAGTCTTTAAAAAAACACAGTGCTGGAGAAAATGTCATAAAATTTTTTGTTTATTATTTCTCTACCCACCCGCTAACTCAATGTATGAGTTTGCTTAGGATGCAGCAGAGTAGAAATCCTGCTCTGTCCCAAATACTTCTTATAATCTGAGCCTGCCTAAATTTGGGGTTGCATTATGCTCTCCAATGCCATATAGGAATATGCATGCAATTATCTGTAATTCAGAAATTCTCCAGACTGCCATCTCAAAAAACCTTTTATTTTCCACACAGCGTTAAGATTGTGCCTATTAACTTTTGTGAAGTGTATTCTAGCATGAATGGGGGTGGCAGCGTTAAGATCATTGTGCCTATTAACTTTTTTGTGAAGTGTATTCTAGCATGAATGGGGGTGTTTTGTGATTTTACTGCAAACAGCTAATCAAGAATGAACACGCACTGCTAATGCTATCTATGGGATTTCAGACCATCAGAGCAGAGCAGAACTTGCTTTACACAACTGTAGGAAACATCGTGGTGCTCAGGCAAGGCTGCAGAGCCAGCGAAGGGGAAATCCAAAATGGGCCTACCCAGCCTGAGCTCTGTGTTCTTGTAGCAATGGCACCACAGTGCTGCTACCAGTTTACAGCTAGCAGAGTCAAACCTCTGGCAGGAGGTTTTATGGTGACTTTACAGGATTACATTTCTGAAAGTCTGTGATAAAAATAATCTCAAATTGCAGATAAAGATTGGCTAGAGTATTGCACAGGTGTACTCTGAAAAAGCCAGCATACCCACATTGATATAGAAAGTAGCAATAGAATGGAGGCATTCAAACAAAACCAAAGTGATAAAGAGCACATGAAAAGTCTTACTGTAAGGAACAGCTCAGCAGTGTGTTTAACATTGTTGTTAGAGGGAAAAAAAGAAGGAAATATTAAGAAGGAAAAAAAAAATGAGGTGCAAGTGAGAGTAAGCAAGATCCAAAAGTGGAATTAGACACAGAAACATTACTCTCTTCAGTGCTTGGTGACCAGAGGAAGCCCTAGAAAACCTCAGAAGATCACTTTGTAATTTCAATTCTGTTGTGTTTGGAAAGTACCCCTCAGTTGTCAGGTAAGCCACACAAGGATTTCACAGCAAATTTCATACGATCGTTTTAGCCATCCTGCGGTGGCAATTTGTTCCTAAAGGCAATTTTTCATATTTCACTGAAGGTGTAGACACTTTTGTTCAGTATGTAATAGAGAAAAGAAAAAAGATCCTGCTTCTTAAATAAGTGCAAAAAAAAAAAAATCTAAAAGCAAGATCTGAGCTGTAAGAGTAAGGCCAAGAATTCTCTGCTGTTACCAATGACAAATAATGCATTTCCTCTCAAGCCTCAATGGGCAATTGGTTTAGGTCCCAGTATTGTAATTTTGTCATTTTAGAACCACATTTGTGTATCTAGGCTTTTTCTGTTCACTCTCGTGGCTAATAAAACCGATATACCACATGGACATTTGCTTGTGAAGGGGACAGTAATGGCATGAAGGTCACCTTGGAAAGCAACACCGCTTTGTCCCTTCTCTGCAAATGGTCCAAAATATGTGTGTCCAGCAATAGTATGAAATATAATGTCTTCTTATTTACTCTTCCTCTTGGAATTTCATTCACTATCTCCTGCTCCCCTTGTCCTACCAGTCCTGGGCTTATCAGGCAGCCAGAGTGGCATCTCACCTGATACATAACCCTTGTTCTTGAAACAGGTGCAAAGAAGAGTACAGAAAGTTACCTACTGTATCATCAGATACAGACACTTCCACCCTAAACAGCATTCCACTACTTCTTTTTAAACTGGAGAAATAGCGGAGTGCTTCTGGCGCCGTTAGCTTTAGGAAACAGACAAAACTTTTTTTTTTTTTTCTTTAAAGAAGCTTCTTCTGTGTTGCACTAATAACTGAATAATACAGCCTAAATTAGTTCCATGGATGCTGTGGTTTATTGCTAGCGAGAGTATTTTGCAGTACTCAAACAGCAACACTAGAGGTCATTGCTAGTCTTTACATTTTTAATCTGCCTGAAAGCAAGTCTTGGAGCTCTCCGTTTGGTGGTGGGAGTTACTTTTTAAAATTCTTCAAGCATGCATGGTGTGGAGTATGTCTGGGATCAATATCCACACTTAATGTATGGTTTCATAAGTTTTCACACTTCGTTTTAGATTTTTAAAGAAATGTTTTTAAAATAGATCCTTTAATTCTTTTTTCTTTTTTTTTTTTTTTTTTTGGATATTCTAGGAATAAGACAGCCATCCCAGAACAGACAAGAAAATATATACATTAAAAAGCACAATGGTCTTAGCAACCTGCATGCCAGTCCTATGCAATTTATTTATTTCTCTCTACTTGGTTCTTAAGTATTTTTCCAATCTCTCATTTAGCAAGGATGGATATAGTTTTCAATATTTTTCATTAAAGGCCAATATTAGGAATATCTACTGAATTCCAGTGCAGAATATCATATGTAGAACCCTTAGTGAGGCTAGGAGAGTTTTCAGTAAGTTATTTTAACTTTATTTGATTTCTTTTAAAGTCAAATGATTGCAAAGTTGTCTGAAAGTCTTTTACCATTTCCAAGAGTTGTATCCTTGAATATTTCTAATGCCCTAGTAAACAGCAAGCAGCAATCTAGAGGTCCAATGCAGCATGACATCAAATGTTTAAGTACTGATACAGAGACATAATACTAGATACATATACTTAATTTCACAAAGGATCGAAGTTGTTTGAACTGCTTAATAGATTCCAAGTTATGTTCCAATTGAAAATTATTGTGTTCATAAAACAAAGATAACCATAGCAAAAAAAAAGGAAAATTTTTGTTTGTTTTCTTGAACAAAAATTTAGGTGAGCAGTCATCTCTGGTATGGTATTTTCTATTAAGTTCCAAAATTGTTGCTAGATTTTTTTTCACCAAATTTTAATGCAAGGAAATTATACTTCGAATTTATAGAAGAAATTGTTTTCTTTACAGAAAATGAGTTAAAATATTTTCAGAACCTTAAGCTAATAAAATTTTGTAAGTTACTAAGTGACAAAATAGGAACAGTGTTTTCTTGCTCACTTAAAACTGGTCGATGTCATTGGTTATTTCTAGACATAATACAGGAAAAAATTGAGTTAAGAAAAGTAATATTAAACAGGCTTAAACCTTTATTCTCCTTACCCTCTTAAGTTCAGTATCTCCCTTAATCAAGAATGTTGAGTTTACTTTACTCTTCCACTAACTGCCAAATAAATATTTTGAAATGAAATTTTGTGTGGGCTTTATTTTTTTTTTTTTCAGTCTTAAATTGTATGGACACCAATCCAGATTCCTTCAGCTGAACCTGTAATAATATTGCTGCCACTTCTACAAGGACGAGAAGATTAATATAAAACCATTCTTTTTAATATAAATCCATTCTTTTTAAAATTTTAAATCAGTGCAACGTTTACCTGTTCTTCAATTATCATTATTATTATTCAAAGAATAATTAGTGGGTTCTTGTTGTTATGTGCTTTTTGGTTGGTCTCTTGGGTTGGGTTTTTTTGTTGCAAAGGCAACTTTTTTACATATGATTTTTAGAAATCACCCTTTTATTAATATTTTCCATGTTAATAAATTGCCCTTATGTAAATTTGGATCACTTAGCTTCACTATACTGCCTTTTGCCCTTCGAGTAACGTTTATGAAGGGAACAGGTAATGAACATTTGGCACCAAACTTATATTCAAGAACAGATATTAATGCTCTACATTAAGTTTGTCATTCTAAGTATCTGGTGCCATGGTTCCTTGAGGCTAATTTTACCAGGACTAAATAGACTAACAACATCTCAGGTTATTTATGTTTATTTTTAATCCTGTTTCCTTTCAGATGTGTGAATGTAGTCCACACTTTACTCAGAATAACTTCTGCAGTATTTGAATGTTGTGAAATGAAAACTAAATTTGGTGATGTGTGTGGCAAGAACATGGATGTAGAAACAATAGTTTCATAGGATCTTTCATTTTGAAAACTAAAAAATATTTCCTTGAAAAGGTGATCAGATATTTTCAGTGCAATATTGTTAATTAAAATTATAAACATGGGTGTTTATGAAGAGTAAGGCTCAAACATATAAGCTATGAATATGGCTCTGTTCTTCACTGTGCAAACTGAAACACTGCTCCCTGCAATACCTCACAAATGCCCTAAGAGAGCTTGACTCAAACCTGCCATGTTTGTTTTCTTGCTACTTTATGTAGAAAAGATGAACAATTCATGGGAACATATGAAACATATTTAATACATGTTCTTGTTTGGGCAATTACATTTTTAGTTGTTTGAGGGGGTGGTTTCTTTAGCAATATATTCTAATGATTTTCTTCACTAGTAACTTATTTCTTCTGTTCAAATGGACAGACATATTTTGACTGTACTTTCTTCTAGCTCACAAATCCCTTAAAGCCCTGACACAGCTGAGTCCCGAAATTTTGTTCCACTATTTTCTGTAATGATGTTGGTCTTTAAAGCTCCATATTTCCTCTCCATTTCATATTTCCTTGCTGGTCAGGCATGTTCATCAGCATAGGCTTTTCAAGACTGAGCTACTTAGATGGAGAGAAGTAGCCCTTGAATATCCGACTTTAGGAGTCACTTTCTGATTAAAAGTTTTCAAATCAAGTTGGGAAAAATTAGTTTTTCATTCTCCTGTGCATTCTTGCATTCTTCTCTTTCACCAAGCACTTGCAGAAAGTATTTTTGCACACACTAGATGACAGTGAAAGATAGTAATTGCAAACAAGATTTTGATAACTGATCACTGGAAACACTTATTCTGTAAGTTTATGTGCTATGATCACTGATGTTATTTATGGTATTAGATATTTTGCATATAAAAAGGAATATTATCTATGTTGTCAGTTTTGCTTAACTATGTTTTTGTTTTGGTATTTAGAATGCTAATGACCTAATTTTATTTATTTTCTTAGAAAGTTGTGGCATGTTTAATTCAAAGATAAATGGGATTACTGGTTTTGTGACACAACTGAGAGCCAAACTTCTACAACAGAAGGACAGGACCCATACTGCACTTTCATTTCCTATTAGACTTGAGAGAAGAGGTTGATAACAGGGAAAAAAAATAAAAGTAAAAGTATGTACAATAAAGAAACAATCTTTTTATTTCTAATTACCGGATCTTGATAAGGCCAAAGATTTTTTTCTTATACTCAGTGACTATTTCTGAAAATCACAGCTTCTGGGTGAAATGAGCTTGTGCTTTGGCTCACAGTCATTTTAAAACTAGATGTCCATATCTGAAAAATAATCCAGTATCCAAAACCTTAGATGTTGAATGTCTATGTCAACTCCTGGTATCCTATTCAATTATTTCCAAGTTCCTTTTTCCTGCATCCAGCTCACAGCCACAGCTAAGAGAGAGCCAGATAAATTTGAAGTATAGTCTGGTAAAAAGTCTGCTTTTGACTTCTTTATTAGATCAAAAAAAATATTCCATTGTAAGGAAAGAAAATGAAATTTCATATCAATGACAGTCTCATCATTAAGGACTTGGAAAACTCGATTAAAAGAGGTACTTTGTCTACAAATTCAAATGCAGTAAAGCCCTGCAGTCTGAAAAAGCATTCATCTGAATTTTCCTGCTATCCATAATAAATCCAGTGTAATAATAGATGAATAAAACCACACTTTTTAATAAGCACCTTTGGCAAGAGCAAAATACAGACAGTCAAAATAGTTAAACATGTGGAAAAGACAAGGAACTGGCAATATATTTCTGTTTCAAAGGAAAAGAAGAAAAAGTAATAGGGCAGACATAAAAGAAACATGCTTTTCACAGTAAAAATTGAAAAGTTATATAAATATATGAGAATGGGTCCCAGGACACTGCATTTTAGATGGATGAGATAGCCTACCAGAACTTAATTTAAAAATCATGATGCCTTTTAGTAAATGGAGACAGTATGTTTTGGAAAGTTAAATTGAAAGTACTAGTTAACGATCTTTGTTACAAACATATAGGTGGCACTGAAAAAAGAGCCTTCTCCAGAGGTTTGATCACAAAGCCTTTTCCAGGTCTCAGAACACTTTGGAGTGTTCTGATATGAGATCCAGACTGCCTCTGGAGAGGCAGGTCTAGACTGTAGAGGGGAAACTAGAAAAGACTATTTCCTGTCTTATTAAAAAGTGACAGCTTTACACCCAAGATATATTTCAAGAATATTGAGGTTTTTATGAAACATGTTCTAGAGAAAATGACAAACAGAATTATCTTATTATTCACTGATTTCTTCAGTGAATCTAAATCAATATGTAGATGAAAGTATGTCTTCTCTTTAGCATACCACATTGTTTAATTGGTTTCAGGATAGTGGAGTAGTATATTGAGTACAATCGAGCAGTGTGAGTTGTCTTGATAGTACAAAGAGCTCCTCATACCTGGCAAGAAGCTCTTACTGTAGCACAACAAATAATCTGAAAGTGATGGGTGAATTGCTTTCTTACTGTCACACTCAGGTAAGTTTAATGGTAAATGCTGATAAAAATGCTGATTTTAAAAGGCAGCTAAAAAAACACTGAAGAGAGGACTGATTATTTTCAGTCAAGGAAACTTTAAAGCAGAATGAAGCATGCTAAACCAGTGTTGCTCCACATTTCTCTCTCTGAAAAGTAAGTGAAACTAAACAAACACAGAGATACCTTTCCAAGCCACATACTATTTTGCAAGTCAGTGAGGAGTCCTTACAGAAGTCTGCTTAAGGAGTGTCAAAAGTCTGTCTGTGTTCAGAGGTAACCTGAAAATGATGAAATGACATTGCTCCAGGGCTACAGACAGCCAGTCACTGTCCAGATAGCAAATAATGTGTGTCAGGGATTTTTGCCTGGGAATAATTACCTTTTGCTCAAGTTTCATATCACAGGCTTAAAAAAGATAAAACTGTTAAACAGAGTCATGCTTTGGGCCAGGAAGTATTCCTGGGAAATGAAAATACTCCAGATGGTTTGTGTCATCATTTGGAAAAGATTCAAATTCGCCTGACATAATGTTGTTGTAGGCATAGAAGCAAGTTAGATACAGAAAAAGAAATGTTTCATAGATAATCCATAAAATAGTGACAAACTCAAAACTTTTTAATGCAAACTTTTTAAAGCTTAAAGTATCTTTTGACAGAACAGGAAACTTACTATTGCATGGACATATAACCTTTCATTTCTATACTCTTGTGGTAAATAGCAGAGCTTTCTGACCTCTAATATGTGGTACAGTAATGCTGTCTCCAGTGGCATTTTTTATGACATATATTCTCAGAGAGACATTCTGAGTCTGATTTATAAAACTGCTGCAGCTACTACTGTTGAATAAATGTCTGGGAAAAGCATCATTTGTTCCTCCATTTTGGGTGTTGGAAATAATTGTGGGTGTTTCTCTCCAGACTCTTCCCCATACACCATTTCCATGAAGAGGGTCTGGGGTGCATTCCTTACTACACTCAGTGGGGATTAACCACTCATTTCAATAAGGTCAAGATTACATTTTTATGAAGACCTATATTCATAAATATCAGTGTAATGCAGTACAGTAGTGCCTGTGTCATAGTTTTAAAAAGATAGACAGTACACAGAGCCCTTCAACTCTGAGGCAGACTAGTTGTAAGCATAGTGGAGTGGAGTGCCAATAGGACATTCGCAAACAGATGATATAGATGTTCAGGGACGGACTAAACAAAGTAAGTTTCAGCTTTGCAGTTGTTACATTTATCTGATAAATCATCACAGCCAAAATGTGTCACTGGACAATGAGTGGCAAAGAGTAGACAGATTGTGATGGCTCTGTTGTTGGGTTAGCTGAAGGCAGTGTTTAATCTATTTTCAGCATTTATTCTAGGGAGGCATTTATTGCTTTCACTGATCTTATCAGAGTGATTAAATGTAGCCATTTATTACTTTCCTGGGAAAGAACAGATACCCTCTCTGCTTAACTTGACCTTAGAATCACAGAATAATTTAGTCTAGAAGGGATTTCTTGCCTTGACCAGTCATCTTTTAGGTATCTTCAAGGATGGGGATTTCACATCTTTGGTAAACATATTTCAGTGCTTAACCACTCTCATTTGACACTGTACTGTGCCGTAAGTCAAGTCCCTCCTGATGGGAGAGAATTTACTGAAAGTCCTTGCAAGGAGCTTCAAAGATAAACCGAGACGTTTCCTTGAGTTTCAATGCTTCCAGACAGTTGTTTATTAAGTCTTATCAGAGGAACAGAGCCACTAGCGTGACCCAGGTACAGCATAGAGCACAGAAAAGCAGGAGTGAGGCCTAATTATCAAGATTTACACAGCCTTTTAAAGATATTTTAACCAATAGTTACTAAAAACGTACATTATTTTCACTTTCCTACCAATTATTCAGTAACACGGCCAGGAAATGCAGAATATTCTATCCAATCATCCCAAACTACTTTTACTGCAGAATATGGAGTAGTAGAAGAAGGAGAAGAAGGTTTAGAGAACAACAACAATCCTCCATTTTGATATTTTTTACTCTTATCTATTTACTACAAAGAGAAGCCCAAAACCTCTAAATTTTTCACCCTGTGACAATCTTACATAGTAGTCTATCACCTAATTCACACCACTGTATTTTTTAGTTCTTGTTTGACTGTTGGTAATTTTTTCCAAGATTTGAGGCTAAAACAGTGTTCTTCAGGGGGGTAAGAACCCTTAAAAACAGGCAGAAAAATATTCTCGGCACTCTGGGTTCCTAAATCATTTTTACTTTTTGTTTTTCCTTGTACCTGTCAGAATTTCCCACGCTCCAGCTTTGTGGCTGTTGCCTGTCATTCTGTGCACTTCATAGAGAAGTTGGAGTGAAAATCTTCTGCAGCCTGCTGTTACGTAGCTGAAGACTAGTTATACTTTCAGTCTTCTCTTCTCCAGACTCAGAAGTGTGCTACAGCACCCCAGCCATGTTAGAACTTTTCTGCTGGACTTTTTCTGGTGTCTCAGACTCTCTTTTGTACTGGGGAGGAGGGGGGACACAGAAGAGGACAGACTTACCCTTGCAAATACTGACTTTAAAGCAATAATCCCTTCCCTTGACTTCTTGCTAATGCAGCCACATCATCACTAAAGGGGCACACTGTAATTTCACCTAAATTCTTGTCTAACATCATCCCAGGCTATTTTCTGCAAGACTAATCCCCAGTCAGCCACAGCCTAACCTCTATTCCTGACTTATTTGGGACTGCACATCCTTTATTACATAGAGGTAATAAAGCACACTAGTTGATTAAGAAATAAGATAATAAAAAAACTTTACATTTTTTTAAGTAAATCAGCTCTAGTTGAGATTCCAAAATACTGCCTCATTCTTTTACTGAGACTTTATCAAATAATTTTCTGGGTGATAAAAGAGCAGAGAATTTTGCAAGAGCAAATCAGATTTTTTCTCCAGATTATATTTGAAAATTCTCTAATTTTAATTTCAGTGTCTTGACAGATCATGGAGATCAATGACAGTAGGAAGCTTTGTTACAGAACACATATTTTGTTAACTAGATTTCATAAATACAGCTTGTTTTTCAGGAAAATAGAAATTGCACTATTTAAATGAAAACTTACAGTTTTAAAGTTACAGCTGAAAGCCATTTCTAACCACTTGCTTCATAGTTCAGCAAATGTGTTAATTCAGATGGCAGGAGCTTGTAGATTGTACTGTAAAACCTTTATTTGTACCAAGCCATGTGTTTGTGGTTTTGCTTGTAAAACCCCAATTTGTATCAAGCCAGCTGCTCAGCAATAAGGCTGTGCCATCAGCTGGGTTGGTATAGCAGCAAGTGTTCAGGAACCTGGATAATCTCCCATTCAAACAGCAGCACCTTGAAACTGGGACAGTGAGAAAAAGCTGCTTTTCTGCACTAGATGAGACCATGGTAATGGAAAACCAAAATATGTGATGTGCACGTATGAAGGAAAGGCACTTGCACTGATTAGATCCATAGGTTTGACTTGGCAAAATGTGTAAAAGTTGAAAAATTTGCTTGAGTTACTGAAACACCTAAAATTTTGGGGAAGGAACAGCAACAGTTTCAGTGCTAGAGCAACTAGCACATGAAATTCTTCCTAGTGGTATCAGGCCAATAAATTCACTCAAGCCCATAGTTAATTCTTTCCAAATTGCTGCCTACATGGAAGCACCTAAAGCTAGCCTGAAGGTTCAAAAGCAGCCACATCATGAGAAATGAAAAAGTTGTACTGTAACTGTGACAACTTGTTATCTTTGTTATTCCCTCCCTGAGTATAAAATCTATTTTAAAGTATGTTTTTCCTGCCCTCCAGAAATTCACCCTGCTGCTAGTAAAGGTGAAAGAAGTTCAACTCAGTGAAAAATAACTTCTTAGTATGGAAAGTCATGCTCGAGATGATTTAAAGATGTCAAAATAAGGGATATCTGAGAAATAATTGTCTAAAAAAATTTTGTCTTCCCACATACATAATGGGAAACAGACTGGATACAGACAAAAAAATATTAAAGGGGGAAAATTAATTTAAAAAAATCTTTCTTTGATGATTCTAACTAACAGATAAAATTATTTGCATACCTTCTTGTTCCAACCTTCACAAGGGATTTATTAAATTATATACTTAGAGATATTTATTTAAATATCTCTAACTATTAAAGGTAAACAAGACTGAAAACTGTAATTATACCCCTTCAAATTCTAGCCTTAAAGAAATGTTCTGAAACAGCATTTTCAAACCCATTCTTTAAAAACAAAACAAACACTTAAATTGAAGATCATTTTTGAGAAATAAGGGGAATATACTGTAGTAACATAGAGTTTGCAGAAAGGAGCACAGATAGGAGAGACAAAAGTGGAAGAAACAGCATTGCTCTGTATAGCTATGGCTGAAATATAAACTGAGTATGTGCTACTGTCACAAGTCATGACTAAATACAGATTTATGGTTACATACATATTGTGTGAGCAAACCAGACCTCTTTCACTCAGAACTAAATAGGTGACCAAAACCAATTAAAAATCTGCGTCCTACTTCTGCATGTATTTGATCTAAAAGAGCTAAAAACCTGACCATTTACCTAAAGTTAAATTTTACAACAAAAAGTCAGTTGAATGACTTTTAGAGTTACAAAAGATTACTGAAGAGAAAACTTTATTTTATCCATTTACAAGTAGAACTATATTTCACAGTGGAAGTATTTAAGGATTTCTTTAAGGAACAACATTTACATTATTAATAAGAAATATGTCTTCATAACAGAAAGGTATGCTACATGATTTTAGTGAGGCGTTCACATGCTTTCTCAGTATCTGGTGAATATGTTCAGTGATTGTTTCATACTGGCTTGAGAGGACCTTAGAACTGCACGTTAATGTGAGCAGAAATAAATCATCTTAGATTGTCCATCTTTTACTTGTTGCCAGGAGATTCCTGCTATTTTGAGATATGCAGTCTTCAAGACAATTCAATAATCATATCAAACAGCAGGAAAAATGAAACGTGCAGAAAAACTGAGACTAAATCAAAGTACAACTTTAAGCAAGAGAAAAGAATGTTATTAGGAGTTATATAGTTCTGCAAAGTAAAGATGGCACAATATCTACTCCATATTAATCTTTGCACAAAAATATGCTCAGGGAAGAAGACAGCATGAATTAATATTAATATCCATTTCACCATATATATATATGTATTTAGGAAAGTCATAGTTTCAGTTGTTCAGTAAAAGATACACCCATGAAGTCTGGAAAGAAATGGAGTGAGGGAGCAGGAACCTAAGAATTCTTCGATAATTTTGTTGAACCTTTTATGTGCATTTGGTTTTCCAAATATTTGAAATGGAAATGCAGAATCAGGAGAAGATCCCATTAGCTGGCTGCTTCTTCTAGGATGATAAGTGACAAAGCAATGTGCAGTATGAACCTTAACATCTTCAAATTTCAGTGTTGGTGTTCCATTAAAATTAATTCACAGTTCACAGCTCTCAAAGGATAATTTCAGAAGGGGAGATTCACAAGCACTTATACGCTCATCATGATGAAGGAAAATCGTGAGCTTATACTTACATATCTTTGAACGGTCATGTCAGCTGTTGCTCCAGTTCATTGCTTCATTTGCACCACGACATGGAGCTGGGTGATAGGCAAAGAACAGGGACAAATTAAAAATAGCCTGTTTTCACTACTGGTTTAATTTTCAGCCATGAATTTTCTCTTCCAGTTGATCACAACATATTAATAAGACTGTGGGACAAGAGCAGGGATCAGGGCTGGAAGCAGCCTATTCTTTTATTGCAAGAAATAACTTAATATGCTGGTAACTGTCCTTGGAGGTTTGGCACAATTTGGCATATGGAATGTACAAGACATGGGAATTCCTGTTTGAAACACAGCTTCAATTCTTCTGCTTGGGAACCTGGTAAAAATGTTTTCAGGTTGCTAATTTTCTCCACTAGTATTTTTCACCCCTTGAGATCTGCCTATACAACTTGATCAAACCATTTACCCTCTCAGAACATGACCAGGGAGAATTACAGAGGACACAGTGACTGGGTTTATAGGGAACTGAAAAATGGAAATCCCATTCTGCAGAAAATTCCAAAATTAATTACTTTTACTTTTGCTCTGCATCAAATCCTACCCTAGCTCAACCAGAGGGAAAAGGTCATGGTACACTGAGGAGCTGCATTTGATACTTGGCAAGCTGGGACAAATTGATCTCTTGGAAGACTGAATGTGTGAATGAACAACAATTTTCATTAAATACAATAGCAAGTGACCTGGATATATTGATTAATATTGATAAAATATAAAATTCAGACTACATTTTGAGTCAGTACAATGCAACATTTGTGTCATTTCTTAAGAGGAATGCCACTGAAACATTTTGGGGTTTTTTTCCATATGAAACTTTATTGCTATTATTAATGAAGAGGGGAAATTATTAAGTAAGAAATTAGCAGAGATCTTATGGTAAAGAAGTTACATTATCTCTCTTCTTGTTTTTATTTGATTTTTTTGAATCCCTTTCAAAATGCATAAATAGAATGTTTGCACATAAGCTCTACTATCTGCTTTAGCTATCTAAAGCATCATTCAGATGTTTTTGAGTTTGAACTACTTTTCCTATAAGTCTTTCAGAGTTCTTCAGGAAGAACTGAAACCCTCCAAAGGACAGCTTGAATCTTTACCTATCCTGATTTTATGTCTATAAACCATATGCAAGGCTCCTGTGGTGGAGCTGAACAGGATATGCTTTACCAGGTCCATGTAAGTGACTGACAATGTCTCCATGGGGAAAAGTACTCCTGTATATCCAGGCAGCACCTCTCTTGTTTCACATTGTGCCTATACTCTCTCGTACTCCCACTTCTCCATTATGAAGAACCAGTCTCTGTCTTCTTGGGATGGTATCTTGGGTATTATGTGTGAAAGTAAAGAATTTTTTCTCTATTTGTTGTTAGTGTGAAAATGTACTGGTTTTATTGTACATATGGTTAATGCAATCACATTTCCTGTGATTTTTGATGATGGTGCAATTTTTGAAGAAGACTAGGAATACATAGCAAATAGTAATTCTGTTATTTCCAGGGGACCAAAACAGACTTGCCTACTGTTAGATATATAGTGCTATTTGTTAAATAACTTAAGACTTCAGACTAAGCTCGCTTAAGTCAAGTTTATTTTCAGTAAGGAATGCTGTTAAACCTCTTCTACTTCATCTTTGATGAGAGGTGATACAGGAAAGTACAACAGGTCTCACAAGAATACTCCTACTGAACAAGTGAACGTTAAGATTAGATGTTTTATTGAGGTAACGTTCCTAAAAGTTACCAAAAAAGTAAACAACAAATGTTTCACAATGTACAATTGAGAATTAAACTACACCTCCATGCTGGAGGAAGTACAGCAAGGCAAGAACCTTAGACTCATCACGGTTGAAAGAGACCTTCAAGATCACCTAATCCAGCTGTCAACCCAGCACCACCACAATCACCCCTAAACCATATCCCCAACTGCCGCATCCAGGCGCCTCTTGAACATTTCCAGAGATGGTGAGCTCACCACTGCCCTGGGCAACTTATTCCAGTGCTTGACAACTCTTTCAGTGAAATGGGCTTTTTTGTACTATGTAATCTGAACCTCCCATGGGACAATTTGAGGCCATTTCCTGTCACCCTTTCACTTGAGACATGGCAGAAGAGACCAACCCCCACGTCATTGCAATCTCCTTTCAGGTGGTTGTAGAGAGTAACGAGGGCACTCCTAAGCCTTTGCTTCTCCAGCTTAAACAACCCCAGTTCCTTGAGCTGTTCCATGTAAGACTTGTTTCCTAGACCCTAAAGAAGGTGCCTTCATTTCAGGCTTGGCTTTACCACTGCTCAATCCATAACTTTCTAAAGGTTAATAATATATGTGTTTTTCCAAATACTCCAGTTGTAATTTCATTCTGCAGATTGTGCATAAGCAAGAAACATAATGTTGACATTAACTTCAGCTTCTTAGAGCTCTGATCATGTAATACAATTCAGCCAATCTGTCTGATGAGTTGAGAACATATCAGTGCGTGGATGTGTTTAACCAGACACACTCTCTGTGTGAACCAAGCTGTAATGCCCCTGAGATTGGCAAGAGACTATCCACTGCAAGTGCTGAATAAAATGTTCTTGTTAATTTAACTTAGTTAGGATATCTCTTTAAAATAATATAAAACCCATTAACTTCAATGGTGGGTGTCTGTGTGTTGGAACAAGAAAATTAGATGAGTCTCACACCATATTGTCTAATTGAGTGTGGGTAGAGAGATAAATTGTATGCACTAAACCAAGTTAGGATTGTTGTAGGCTTTGCTTCCCTGTAACTTTTTGTCTGTCACTGAAAATTGTGGGGATGAAAATGCTTCAGTCTATCAGATCTGATTTTTGTTTTCTGAGCAAGTAGCAGATTAGCAGTTTTATTAACAGTTGCAGACAGGTGGGTTAATCCTTTAGTTCTCCCTCATATATATATTTTGCATTTCTAAAAAACTGTTTACATTGTCCTGCATATTTTCATGATAAAATTAATGACCACTTGCTGTTAAACAATTACTCCAATACCCAAATGTCGACATGCTGCTGCTGGATCTGGAAGCTGAAAACTGTTTTTCAATATGGTCAGTAAAAAGTGAAAAGATGGTTAATTTTTAATTTAGAAAGACAAGCCACAACTCAAGGTGAATGATTTTTTTTTTTTTTTAATTTACCACAGAAGTGTACAAGACTGAAGAGGAGGAAAATAAAATTATATAAATGTGACTGAAAAAGGGGAATTATTTTAAAATATTTTAGCATGTTCCAGAGAAGGAAAGTGCTTTTAATTAAAATCTGTACTTGCTGAGTTGAAAAGAAAACTATGAGAAAACAAAACTCCAATACACAGCACATGGGAAATAGAGGCAAGAAATTCAAACTGATAACAATGAAATGCAAATAAAGTTGACAGTTACAAAGAGAAATACATGAAAATTATGCCCAGGAAGGTCAAGAATAAGGTATTTTTTAATATTTTAAAAACACTAGAGTCCAATTGTAGTACAGTTTCAATAGAGTTGGCACCACCACAACTACATTTGAAGAAGGAGCTTTATGTAGGGTAGTTGGAGTAGCTCTTTGTCCTGGTTCCAGCCAGGACAGGGTTAACTTACAAATAAGGCTGATGTGGTTTAGGAATGGTACCCCCCAATTTAGTGCTTCCCCTGAGACTCTCCAAACCATGTGCCCCCCACTTGCACCCCACTCCCCCTCTCTCTCCCTGAAGTGAGCTGGAGAGGGGAATTGGAGGCACAAAGATCAGGGGTTGAGATAAGAACAATTTACTGGAAACAATGAGATAAGAAAACAAACAGTAACAGCACCAATACTAATGAAGAGGGTATAAGAAAGAGGCAAATGATTCTCACAGAAACCCCCACAATACCTGACCTCTCCCTCCACCACACTACACCACCCAGAAGGGAGCCCTTCTCCATCCAGGAAAGTAACATAAACTGGTATAGAATAACCTTTGTGTCCCAGCCATGTCCCCTCCTTGCTGCTGCAAACATTAATCCTGTCCTGGCAAGAATCAGAACAGTTTTCAATGTGCTTGAGAAAACAGGTGAAGGCACAACTATACGTTTGTGTACCCTTGAGAACTTTTCTTGCAATGATTCTGACTACAAGAGCTTTCCCCATAGCATGGTTTTAGGGATTTTAATATTGGTAGGAATAGATTGACTTGATATGTCAGAGGAATCAGGATCTATTTTATCCCTAGAGACCTTTTTAAAAGATAACTGAGTGTTTCTGAAAACACAAGGCTGCAATAGTGCAATAGAATTGCAATGAAAATTCCCAGTGCTATTAAAATTCCACTTAACCAGAACTTCCATCATCCCATTCATTTCTGAAGTAGACCCATTATCTTCTGCAGCTTAACCAGATGCTGTCCTGTCATGAAATGGCTATGAGGCTTCTATTTCTTCTCTGGCCTTCAAATAAAATTCCTGTATTTACTGTCTCTTTCCTTAGTCCTAGGAACAATTTTAGGTTATAGCATGTGCTTTTATGAGAGAATCCTTCCTGCAGTTCATGCTGTTTTCCATCTAAAATTGGACAAACATGACTTTTTTTCTCTCTTAATTACAATTACTTATAAAATCTTATTACTATTGCATGTTGATGGTACCATATCTTTCTAAGACATCTGCTATGAAACTTGGACAGGTTTCACATGAGCATGTTTTACAAGGCTCAGTGAAAGCTGAATTCATGATAGTGCTGATGCATCATTCAACACCCATCCCACACTTGGAAAGCTCAAAGAACAGTCACAGACCATGTCTCTTGCCTGTGCCAAAAAACTGCACACTTTTAAAATGGAATTTAAATCCACCATTGGCAGGCAGAAGGATGATCAAAAGTCATTATTCCATTTTTGATGGATAGTATTCCATTTTTGATGTGAACATTCACATTGCATAAGAGTGTTCATTTATAACTTAGTCTCATTCATAGTGTCATCCTCCCAAGTCCCATCATTAAGACATATTTGATGTCTTGTGAGTTTCTCCAAAAGGAAAAAGAGAACAAAATGTTAGCAAAGGATTTGGGGGAGGGGTATTATTATTAAAACATAAAACTTGTTCAGCAAGGACTGAGTAGGCTTAGTTTCATTTCAAGCCTTTCTCGAGTGCTTCTCAGCAGAACTAACTTTCCAGTCATAGCTTCAGATAATCTGAAACCTCCCTGGAGAGGAACACTACATACCACAGCAAATGTGCACTTTTTGCTTCCTCTCAGTACCTTCTGACACCCAAAAAGGTACAAGATCCTCAGTCTACAGGTGTCGACTGTCCAGATGTGTCCAACTGCCTCAGTGAAGGATTGTGACAAATGCCTGCCAAGTCTAAGTCTTGTTCCCTGTGCTTCTCCCAAAGAGAGCACATTAGAGGTAACAAATGTAGACTTCAAGGTCAGGTGGCACAGGCTTTGAGCAACCTGATCTAGTTGAAGATGTCCTCACTCATTGCAGAGGGGTTGGACTAGACTACATCTAAAGGTCCTTTTCAACCCAAGCCGTTCTATGGTTCTATGATTCTATAAATCTTCCCAAAAGGCTTTGTGTTTTATTACTTGCTATGGAGTGGGGGATGGAATTTTTCTGTAGCCAGAAACCCTTTCTACACATTCTTTTGCAAGACTTTGCTGCTTGTTGCAAACATGCTGCTGCTGAAACAAAAACACATCAAAACAAACAAAAAATTGTGTTTACCTTCAGTCTTCCTATTAAAGCTTCTTTTTGCTTGCATAGTTGTTTTCTTAGGCAGATCTTACCCGAGGTCACAGCTCTTTCAGGCTCAGCTGTCTTGTTCCACAAGAAGCTGAACTGCATTTTCACACAGAGAGACTGTGGCAGGGGCAGCCTGTGCCAGTGACTGCCCTCCCTGCAGCTCTGCCCACATCTTCCCTGTACCAAACACATCAGTTGTCTGGGCTGGCTGGGGAAAGCAGTCAAATTTCTCTTTAGAAGATGGTGCTTTCTGTGAAGCAGACAGCTAAAATGTCTGAAACTGTACATAAACGGTTAGCTTTTCACTGCTGCATGAAATGTCTTTGATGAAGAAGTTATTGATTTTATTTTCTCTCTGAAGAATAAAATGAGGACCAAAGGAGATTCTCATAGGCACAAACCTGAATTTAAAGGCAACAAAAGTGTTAGGTTTCACACAGTTTTGTACAACCAACCTTTTTAACAGTATTGTTAAGAGGAATTAATAAAATTAAGTACTCAGTTGAATTGCTGAAATGCATCAGTGATACTATAAGCTAGAAGTTTAAACAAAAGGTTAATAATAAAAGAATTTGCATTTGAATTGCTTCTTACCGTTCAGTGGAGGAATTGTATTAACTTATGGATTTTGCATAGTTTTTTGTGAATGTCCTTCTAAATATTTTTAAACTTTCACGCATGAATTTCTAGTTCTGGCTAAGGAATTACTTTATGAAAGAATTTTATTATTTTTTCCCATGCAAAAGTAGTGGCAATTTACTAGATGCAAGAAATTTAGCCTTAGAGACTAAGAGGGAGGAAAAAAGAAGAAACCAGCCCATCTGCTTTCATCCATCTGGTGAAGTACTATTATATCTGTGAATAAGTGTAGTGCTGTCACCATGAGCATGAGGAGGGAATCGGCCTCAAAAAATGGCCTCAAGGAATGGCAAGTCAGCTTTTCAGATCTACACAAAAGATAATAAAGGAAACTGAACGTAAATGCATTTGTATATTATACATATATATATTATAATCGAATGAAGATGTAATTTCTAAATGAAATTACGCTTCAATGTAACTGAAATTTTTTATAAAATTATCTTTATGTAGGCATGAAAATGCAATAGAAGAGTACTGTGACAATTACCTTTGTGTGACTATTGCCTTGTTTAATGATCCTTGTCCATTAGCATTTTCCAAGCCAAAGCCACAGCATTTTATTATTTGAGTTAGGCATGGATCGAATGCACTTAAACACATGCAGTGTTTCAGGACTGAATCTTGCCTCTTTCTTGCAAAGGCTTTGTAAACTAACCCCCTCTAGAGGGAGCAAATTACGGATGCACATCAAGTTAGTTGACAAAGGCAATATACATATAGAAATTTTGTCTGTATGTGGGGTAGTTATAAAACCATGTACACTGAGTTTTTGAACACACCCAAAGAAAGGTAGATGAGCCTGAAAAGCCAAGGTGAGGGTCCCTAGCCAGTGCATGAAACCAGAAGCACCAAATCTACATTTCACAACAGAAAACAGTAATTTTCACAGAGTAAGCAAATGTCCTGTGTGCTCTCATTAACAGTCACAAATAGTAGTGAAGAAGAAAGCTTAACAAAATTCAAAATAGGATAAGAGATGCTGAAAAAATATGAGAGTTACAATGGTAAGAAATGGAGAGAAAAATACCTAAGATGTCTGAGGGGTCCATGCTTCTGTGCAAAACAGTGTCTTACCATCTGCCACAAGGCATGGTCTCACTGGGTCTGAATTAATGTTACCGAAGTAGTGTTGCACTATCCTACTGTTCCTATGAAAATGTTGAAAATGCCCCAGCAGTCCTCTTCTCACAGAGCAGTTTTAATTCTGAGCCTTACAAGGGATATTTCATTACTCATCTGCTTCACTCAGATGCCACCTTTAGGCAAGCTGGCTGGTATTTTACAGAGAGCATTTAGGCACAATACTACATGTGTACCCTGCCAAAGACAAAGTCAATGCCACCACTTAAATACACATTTATAGACCTGAGACATTACAGCATTCCTTTAATTTTAAAATTAAGGGTCATTATATGAGGAAGTTAGAAGTGTATCTTAACGAACCCTTCTTTAGCACCTACTAAAGGCAAAGAAAAAGTCAGAAGTTCTGACTTATCTTCAGATAAGTCTGATGCTTTGGATGTTGCTTAAGCCAACCCTTAAGCTGTGCATAGCACTGCCTAGCACATTTTTAAATGTTTGTTACCATATGATGCACAGTATTGGAAATAATACAAATGCATAAATGCAACTTTTTAAGCCTGATTTAAACCTGCATATCTCAAATCACCTCTTAAGTTTTTACTAACACTGGTCTGAATGCAAAAAAAAGGTCCCTTGACCCCAAGCAACAAAATTTAAGGAAAAGAGAAGGAAACAGATATTGCAGGAATTGAATTATTTAGTTTGAATATTTTTTCCCTAGAAAGACCATAAAAATCAGATATAAGATTTGTCATGTTTTGTGGCTTTTCCCTTTTTTAGTTGTGGTATCCCTGAAAAGCATGTGTCACGGCATCCCATTTTTCTGTGTTAGTCACTGATAGATCAGCCTCAAAACAGTTTTAAAAGCACTCCCACAAACACCAGAGACCTAATAATCTTCAAAAGCTTTAAAAAGTTTTATGTTACACCTCTTTTGGTGATCATCAATTCCAGAAAAGAAATATTTTTCACTTTGCTTTTTCGAAGTTTTGTTTTGCTCATTCCAGTTTAGTCACTTGTGAAAAAAAAAAAAAAAGAAATCAAACAATTCTGTTGAATTCTGTAGGATTTAATGCTTTCTAACAACATTTTGTCAGTGATTTGGCTGTTTCTATAATAGGCTCTTTTTTCTTTTTTTTCTTTGTTTGAAATATCAGTCCCTACATGACGACTAAGGCCTTGGCCAGCTGTCCTACCTTTCATCATGTTAGGCAGTGTGTCTTGGATAGCGCTCTTATTCCAAGCTCACTCCACAGATGCAAGTCAAAAGGTTTGTTTTACAGATTCCTGTTTTCCATCTGCATCACTGACACTCCTCGGAGCCCTTCTCTTTTTCTGCTCCAACTATTTTCTTGTTTTTCCATTTGAACAACTCTTGGTCATCTTCTTATTCCATTAAAATATATTGTTTTGTGTCATACTGATCTGCAGTGCAATTTGCAGCTGAAGAGCTAATAAAATGAAGCACCAAATTAAATACCTGAGAAAAAAATTACTAAAAAATTATTTATGGTTTACATAAATTCTCACCTGTAAAGAAAAAGGAAACTAGCAAAGCAAGTAAACAACAGTTACAGATTACTGCAGTAATGGAGTACTTTAGATTTCTTAATGTCCATTTGAATTATATACCTCACTGTATACAGCCTAGGTATTTAAACTTTCACATTTTAGTGATTACTTATCAATATTGTATTAAAGGTTTTCACAAAAAAACAATGAGAAATTTTAATAGATGCTTCAGGCTCTCTTCTATTTGGAAAAGTGTTCCGATGGGGTAATTTTCCTTCTGGTGACTTTTTAAAATAGGAGTGAATTTGTAAATACTCAGAAGAGATTTATAGCCTATGTAGCTTTCAGGCTCCAGATTAGAACAGGCCGCAAGGTCTTGTGATCAATTAAAAAGACTTTTAGTGGCTCCATTTTGGCACTGCACAAATTGAATCCACTAAATCCATGCCTTTACACTGAAAAACCCAACTGGGATATGTTTCAATGTCTGCAGATGTTTTGGTGGATAACATCATGCTTGGCTAACCTCTGTTTATTTATTGGACATTCAAGATATCACAGCAATTAGCTTGTTAAAAGTTCATGGATCAATTCAGTATATGTGTAATCAATACAAAATTACATACACAGACAAAAAAAAGGAAAATTTTAAAAGGTCATTTGGATGGAGAACAACTCTTTCTGCCAGATTTTTGTAATCTAGTCTTGGCAGATTTTTTCTCTATCATTTGAAAACAAAAACTGATTTTAAAAATTTCCAAGAATTTCTCAAGCACAATGAAGTAAATGACAAATAAGGATGTTGTGTTTAAATGTGATCCAGTCCTATCCAGTTGACCAGAGTCTGAAGAATCTTTCTGTGGTGTGAAATGAATTACTCTGAAGACTACCTGAATTTACCAGCAACAGGCTAAAAAGACTAAGCAAAGTCATTGATGTGAATTGAAAGTACAGACAGTATTTTAGAGACTCTGATTCTAACCTCCCCATTAGGCTAGAAATTATGGTTCATTTCTTTCTAGTTTTCAGAAGTTTAATGCTTCCTGGTGAGGTATTTGATGCTTTGTTTACAGGATTTCTCTGTTCTCAAGAAATCCTGCTGTTTTGTTCTAGTATTTTCATAAAAACCAAGAGCATATAATGCATAATACAATTAATTTAATTTTCACTAATGACTGCCTTCCATATTAACCAGTACCCAGCCCTTTTATTTTATGCAGTCCTGCTGTGCTCGGAAATATGTTATATATGTGTGTAAGAAATAGACCAACAAAACAGAGAATTGAATTTCCATAAACATCTGGCATAATTAGGATTTCAAATTAAACATATGCTATATTACCATGGCACTCATTTGATGGATATATGAGTAATTAAAAAAAATCAAATTTCTAAACAAACTTATTGTGGAAGTCTATCATTGAAATAATGACAGCAGTGAAACATGTTTTCTCTTGTTCAGAATGCAGTATTTGAGAGCAAGAGAGACTTGGGATCTAAATCTGTGTCTAAATAAAAGGCTTTTGTCTTCTTTTGAATAAACTTAACTCTTGATGTTACTTTTCTTCTTGTAGAAGAAAACCAAGAGTTGGAACATCACTTTTTTTCATTAAACTGGAATTCTGCTTTTCTGAAAAGGCTATTTGAAAGTGGTTTTGGAAATTGTTTTCCAAATTGAAAAATCTTTTCAAAATTTAATTTCAAATCATCAAGTTGAAAAGACAGTAGATTCTATCAAATATACCTAAACTAAACTAAAATTTATCCAAAATCAATGGTTTTCTTTTCCCTCCTTCCTCCTCCCAAATTGTGTTTAAACTTCTTTTCATCCTGAATCAAAACACTTCATAAAATCATGGTAATGAATGGTTTGGGTTGGAAGGGACTTAACTGATCATCGAGTTCCAACTCCCCCCATTATGGGCAGTGATCCCACTAGACCCTCAAAGCCCCATCCAAACGGGCCTTGAACACTTTCAGGGCTGGGGCATCCACAGCTTCTCTGAGCAACATGTGGCAGTGTTTCACCACACTCACAGTAAAGAATTTCTTCCCAACATCTAATCTAAATCTCTTCTCTTTGCAGTTAAAACCATTCCCTCCTTGTGCTATTTCTGTACTTTCTATATGACTGCTGCTCTACAGTTTTCATTCTTTTCATCCTATGACAGTGGCAAGTAGAAAAAAACATCTATTCAATTTAAATTACATACTCTTCTACTTTGAGTAAAGAGGAATGCTTGACAAGAGGATTGTTTTATGTATTTCCTCCCACACACACTGAGATTTCAGGACAATCACATCAATCAGCTTTTTAACTTACCTCACCTCCAGCCCACTGCCTAATAGAATAGTGCATAACGAAAGGCACTGCTCATTGTTACTGATCTATCACAGTCTGCACCCAGGGGTTTGAACAAATCTTACCCTGATCCTTCACCTACTTTGACCTCAGTGTGAGTGTCACTTTTCACTTTGGTCTGCAGGAGTCTGAAGTCATCAAATCCTCTTCCCCAACTAAGGCTTTTAACCTTGTCTAGAAAACAGCAGGAAAGTATTCCCACTTCTGAATATT
Organism: Corvus brachyrhynchos; assembly: GCF_000691975.1. Lineage (NCBI taxonomy): Eukaryota > Metazoa > Chordata > Aves > Passeriformes > Corvidae > Corvus > Corvus brachyrhynchos. Next base: position 4,539,810 of record NW_008236767.1, read on the forward strand.
TCAGTTTCAGACCTGATACACTAACAGGAAGACTCCATTTCTTCCTTCAGTACTAATATCCGTTTACTTTTAAGAGAGACAGATGAAATTTTTACTAGTTGATTCTAATTCTTATTCTGCACATATATATGAAGATATCCTTCAGCAACTCAGAAATGACGACAATCTTCTCTGTCCTATCCCTGAGCAAATATCCTTGTAGTGACACAAGAAAAGGGAACATGTGCTTCTACCTTGCTTCCCTAGTTGATGGCTCAGCAGCTTCATTTCATCCACCTTCACCAGTGGCAAATCTAATTGAGCAGGCATTTAAATGGTGCAGTGAGATGTGGGATCACAAACCATTCAGGCAACCTGTAGTTTACCCAGTGCAGCAGGGAGGTCAGCTGGGTGCTCAGCCACACGTTTCTCAGGGCCCTTAGAAAATGTCAGAAGATTGTCCCTGAGTACCTCATCAGCAAATCAGCTGGAGTGGCAACCTGCACTGTGGCAATTAACAGGTCATTGTAATTACTTAAGAATTCAGTTTATCCACTATTTTAAATTTCCTTTTAAAGGGCAGAAAAGAAAAACTTTACAGCTGATTATGTTGCCATCTACCTAACTGTATTCCAGAAACCAGCTCAAATGCACTGAAAGTGAGAGGGAGTTCTGCCTCTAAAGTTCACCTTATACCTCTCTGGTATATGTAACAGTATTCAGCAGTAACATTGCTGAACAAGTAACTAGCATATTTAAACAAGTTGGAGATCCACTAAGGGGTCTTTTCTCCCCCAGAAGGGTTCTGTCTAGAATAGCCTGCCTCAAACTGTAACATATTTGTTGGAACACTAATCCAAAAAATGTCTCTTTACCTTCTCTGCTTGATTTACTGTTACATCTCCCAAATTCCCAGCACAAACCTAAACAAAGTGATTATATGATATGTTGTGTGGGATATGCCCAGCCACTGCCCTGGAGGGATGTCTGCTGAGATAAAAGATTTCACAATCGCCCAGCAGGACTCCCTGGAAAGGTGACTACTTTTGAGTCATGGTGAGGAAAAGTAGACCCACAGTCCTTTGGGAGACCCTATGCAGATCATTCTGTAACCCACTGGTCTGTCCCAGACCCTCTGTAACCCATTGGTCCCCTTGCTGATCCCCTGTATCCCTATAAAAGAAGACCAATTCGCCTCTGTAGGGAGAGAGCTCGTCCCTGGCCTTCCCTTCGCCGGAGGGAACCCACAATAAAGCTCCCTTCGTGCGGAACCAGCCATACGGGTCCTCTCGTCTCTCTCTCTGGTCTGGCTTGGCCTGGAGGCTGGCCCTGCGATGCGGGCCTGCAAGCTGATAATCACTAAAGAGCTGACAGCTTCTGCAAGGGTGCCTCTGCCAGCGGCTGAGAGGAAGACACCGGACCTCGGGAACGCGATTCCTTTCAGGACCATCTCCCCGGACCGGTCATCTCTTCCTGGGTCACAGCCTCGGACACCACCGCCAGCTGTAATAATGTTGTTTCTCTAACAACACATCACTACTCTTTCTTCAGCTGAGGGACTTTGAAAAAAGAAATTGAACATTCTTTGTAACCTCTGGGTTTAGGGACCCACCCATTGCACTGAGAATCCTGCCCTGGCTGACCTGGCTTTGAACTGGGGGCTGGGTTGTCTCCAGAGCTCCCTCCCAGCTCAGCCATTTGGGGCTTGCAAAATAGAGAAGACCTAGATTCAGGCCTCTGGTTTGAAGATTATCTCCATGTTTTGCAATAGGAAGATGTGGTTTTAACTTCCACATCAAGATGACCTGCCATGCCATGGTATCAGAAATCATAAGGAGGTTTGTTCATAAATATACCTCCAGAACACCAAACAACTTATTGGGGTCACTGTTAAAGTGAATCAAAATTTTTCTTCTGTTTTGTAGCAGTCACACCTGTCTTGCCTTCATAGAGTTAGAGTGCAAATAGATGCCTTTCATCCAACCATTTGTGTTTGGCTCTCTGAATGACTTCCTGTTATCTAGCCTACAATCAATGTATACATGAATTTTATTTCAGACACATCCACGTTTTCGAGGTGCAGACTGATTAATTTAAGATTAATTTGCAACACCAAGCAGATGGTAAATTAAATGTGGGTTACACCAGGATCTATATACATCACTCATTTTCCACCGAAGTGTGTCTCAGTGTGAATGGAGGATTTTCTCCTGTGTATCCCTTAAAGAGGACCCAGTAAGCATTAGCTTGTGCTCTTGGGTTACCTGTCCTGTGGGGGCACAGAGAGAGAGAGAGGGGGAACAAAGAGAATTTTCTAACCCTTATTCTGAAGATGACAGCTGAAAATAAAGGCAGTATTTCAGTCTGTTATACCCGTAAAACTTACTCTTCTAACACAAGGGCTAACATCACGAAACTAATGAAATACAAGTCAGCTATTTCCTTACTATGTCCATGAGCCTTGGCATTTTGTGACACATATTTTTCTTCTTTATTGCCATTTTCTTTCTATTTCCTCCTTTACTCCTTGCTACTATATTTCCAAATGTCATGTTCTTTGTTTGCATACATGTGTACACATAGTGGGAAGGGAAAAGCTTTCCAAAGGTTTTAGAACTCTTCCATTTTCCTTGATAGCTACCATAACTAACATGGAAATCTTGAGATCAGCAATTCAATTTCCCACATCCCTCATGTTTTCTTCTACATTGTCTCCAAGAAAAGAGCTTTGGGATACCTTCCTTCTCTGTTGGTCAATTCCTTCATACAATAAAGGTTTCTTCAGAGTTAGTGACCTTCCTTCTCCACCTCCTGGTCATCCAAGAAATCTCCTGTGGTCCAACAAAGAAAGAATTACTGACATATTTTATTCATTTTATTCAGTTTTATTATTTATCAATGATCTAAGAAAGGACTCTGTTTTAGTCTAATAAACCTATTTTTTTTCTAGGACTGGTCTCTTAAAATTCTCTATTTTTATATTCACAGAAAAAAAATATCTTTAAAAATAAAAAAGGCAGTACTGCAATCTTCTTGAGGTCTGGCAATTTCTTACACTTAACAGCATATTTTCTTAAGACAAAGCAAAGTTTACAACTTTTAGCTAAGTTAATTACATACTTAAGATATGTACCTCTAAACATGACGTGACATCTAAATTATTCTAACTTTATTATTTAACCTGGTTTAAAATTTGGTTCATCCCTATGTCAAATTTCATTCCTAATGGATTTTGTTTACCAGTATCATAGGAAGTGTATATTGTCTCAAATGATCAATATGGGCAATGTTTCCAAGTACTCCAACACCTTCCCTTTAATGAGATATAATTCACCTCCTCTTTATTTAGACTCTCAATATTTATGCATAGTCTTCTTTCTTATTGAGTCATTTATATTCATGGTGGTGCAGTTTCTTCTTTCTAGGATGTACCACCCTGATGCATTTATTGATTTCCCCTAGATGCTTTGATTAGCAAATCACTTATTTCCTTATTCAGCCTTTCTTAATTTTCTGTCTCCCCCTGATAAGTGTTTAATTACAGCTAATACTTCCATTTCCTTGCTATCCATTAAATTGTCATCTTCATTTCCTCTTTTTTGTTCCATGTTCATTTGCTCCCCTAATTTAAATTTTTGACCACCTCTAAGCTATGATATCTATTTTAGTCTTCAATATTCCCACCTCCCCCCTCCAGACAAAACTTCATCCTACTGAATACCTGTTGTGCTTTTTTAGGAACCTGCTAACTTTTTTTACCATGGTAGCTACTAATATGGTTAAGGGGAATAAAATTATTCTTCCCCTAATTCTCAGTGTGCATGACCAGTTCAGCATAAAAACCTTTTCCTGGGACATAACAATTAGGGCTAGGATCTATTAATGTAAACCAGGCCTGATTTCACTACCTAGCTTTCAGTACCTCTTCTAGGTGTCTCCAGTCTAAAAGAGCAGGAAGCTTACTATAAACATACTGTAAACCCTTGAATTTCTGGTGGCTTCTCCCATCATCAGGGAGTCACTGTTGAGTCTCTGCACATGAAGGTATTCCCACCACAGAGAAGCTGTATTACAAATACAAGATACTTTAGCTCCTCTAAACAAGAACATGTCCCTTTTCTCTCTTAAGACCCTTAGAAGTTGTACTGAGTAGTTATCTACATGCTTTAGTGTTTGCAAAGAACATAGGATAAGCAAATATTAGGAATTCATTTTCACATCCAGAATTAGACAATAAAGTTGCAAAGGTTTAACGAATAGGTTCACAGAAATAAAACAATCTGCAAGTTTTCATCAGTATCAGTGTTAGATCTCCCCCTTCTTGTCTTCTAACCACAAGCTCAGCTCTGTGTCTGCTCTTACATAAACCTTAGGACTGACATGCTAAAACAGCACTGCAATCTGAGGACACAGGTAAATTCTAAACCTACATCTCTCACTGCATTTTTTTTCATATTTTTCCCTTTTCCCAGCATCAAGATTTCTGAGAACATAAACCAGCCAGGACTTTGAACTTGACTTTTCCTTGGGAAAACATCCTCACATACCCAAAAATTAAGAAAACATTATTGTCTAAGTGAAGCCATCTATAACTAGATATAAGCAGTTCATCAATCTTCTGAGAGCAAAATGTTTTTTCCCTCCTGGCAGACAGAGACTGAGCTCTCAGGACAAAAGCACGTGGTTATCCACCAATCTATTTATAAATTGTAAATCTGTTACATGCATATATATATACATAAATATATACATATATTTATTTATTTATTTGTTTATGAGATTATATGGATTTTTTTAAATTGAGCAATGGACAATAGTAATAAAATGCATTTTTGGACTGATGACTTCCTGACCCTGGTTTGAAGCCTTCTATGGCAGACACCTCACATTTTCCTACAAAACAGTATCTAATCTGTTTCACTTCATTGTCTATGGCCAGAGGAGCAATACTTTCATTATGCTTTCATTGGACAAACAGTTGCTGCAGAAGGAGTGTTTCTCTGATCCCTTCCTTGCTAGCTAAGTCACAGAATATTCAAGATGGCAGGGACCCACAAGGATCATCAAGTCCTACTCTTAAGTGATTGGCCCATATAGGGATGAAACCCATGAGCCTGGTGTTATTTCTGTGCTCTAACCAGCTGAGCTAATCTCATGGTGTATCTATTCATACCTGCCTGTTCCTGCCCATTCCCAGGGCCCAAAACCTCTAACACATACTTAGAAATCTGCCTTTTTTTCAAGTACCAAACACAAGTCATTCATAAACAGTTAAAGAAGAAAATATTTCTCAGCCTTTTCTTAGAGAATCAACCACTGTGAATGTTGGTGGTGCCAAGAAAATCTGCCAACCAGTGATGAGTGAAATGATTTATATGTAACATAACTGGTAGCTATAGCCCATGACAACAGGAGAATTTTCTGCTACTCCAGATGCCATCTCAAATGGGAATTTCATTTATTACATTATCTTCTTTATTTTGTAACTTTCCAATTGCAGTAAGAAAACCAAAAGCAGTTACAAGCAATTAATATTTACTTTACTTGATTCTGAAAGTTTGATCACACTTGCCAATTTAATCTGCATATAAACTGATGGCCTGGCAAAACTGGCCTTTGCAAAAAAACATATGGTAGAGTTAATCACTGTGAAATCCTCAAGGCTTTGCAAATCATTGGAAAGGCATCCAAGCAAGCTGCTCAGCAACATTAAATCTTTGCAGCTATATGTTAGGTACCAAAGCCATGTTCCAATATTTTATATCACCTTAAACCAAAAATCATCTGTCATTGATTTTGAAAAAAAAAATTATTTTGTATTATTCTGTATTTTTATTACTGTCAAGTTCTTTTATTTGTTATGCATAGGAAATCAGAGCTTTTAAGTGGAACAGTTTCTCCATACTTATTCACAAATAAGTACTTCGTTTTATATATAAAATGCTTACTATGAAATCAGTGATTACTGAATTTCTCAAGGTATTTCTCTGGTGATTAATTTTTCTCTTGGTAATTATGGTAAAGCCAAAGTTTGTACATAAGGCCTCTCACACTGTATATGAACAGAGACATGTCTATGTAGATACTGGACTGAACTGGTTCTTCTGAATCTCATAAAAACCTAGGACAAACTTTTGCCAGGTCTATACCAATAATAGTGTCATGTGAAACTTCCTTCTAAGATGCATTTGCTTAGGGTAGTAGCAGATTTCTTATCCCAGCTTCTTGTTCTTTATATCACCATCTAAGAGAGGTTGGATGCTTCCAATTTAAGCATTAATCATAAAAGCAGAAGGTATGGGTACTACCAGTCTATTTTTTAAGGTGGGGTGAATTGTATTTTGCAGTTTCTTAAGGATTGAACAACACATGATTGAACAACTCAGTTTTCAGGCCTACAAATTCAGCTTTTTCAGAATCCTTCTCAAGCTTCACTGCATCACCTCACAGAGATGATTTGAAATTCATGCACAGTCTACATTTTCTCACCTTCTCACAAATCAGACAACTAGAGTTTGAAAATGCAGCTACAGAATTAACTCTTCCTAAGGAGTTCTCTGCTGGCAACTGGAACTGGTAATAAATAAGGGGAAAAAAATAGTCTGGGCAGGTTTTGGCCATTTTAGTAAACAGCATCCAAAAACCAAAAATGTATGTTGGCTAGTAACCAGGTAATTTGCTCTCCTAGTGACAGGATTAGAGGCAATGGACACAAATTGAAACTCAGGAGGTTCCTTCTGAACAACAACAAACACTATTTGACTGTGAGGATGACCAAGGAGAGTCACAGGTTGATCAGGGAGGTTTTGGAGATTCCATCCCTGGAGAGAATCAAAAGCTGACTGGACACAGTCTGATTCTAGGTCACCCTGTTTCAGTCAGAGATTGGACCAGAAGCTTTCTAGAGGTCCCTTCCAATCTCAACCATTCTGTGATTGTGGGAACCATTAAAGAATTAAATACAGTTTTGTTTAGCCTGTGGCCATTCTCCCATTTCTCAATTCTGCAGGAAACATTTCAGTCTAGATTTCTCATGAAAGTCCTGAACTCTCCTTGGTTTTATTTTCTAAAGGCAACTGGAAAATTTGTACCTGTCACACCACCAGAATTATATTTTCAAATTTAAATGTATTTCCCTAACTTCAAGCAGAAAGGAATCTACTGCCAAAACCTACAGCCTGGATAACAAAATTTTTGAAGAAAATAATTATTCATATATTCTGAAAAGACACTATTCAGCTCCCTATGTCAGAAAAAGTTCCTAGAACACATTTCTTTGTCCAGTTCAGTGTTATAACTGAAAGTTGCTTCCATTAGTCAGTGAAATTTCATGCAGTTCGATAGACCTTACCATTAAGCATTTTTTCTAGCATTCAGCCTAGATTGCCCTTTGCTTCATTTCTTTCCATCAGTGTTAATTACAAGTGTTTATAGCCACCAACAGTTTTTCTTCCTTCCTGGTGCACACAGTCATTTAATAGCTGTGTAATGATTTGGGCTCATTTGCATAATGCTCAGTAACTCTTTGCTCTATCAGAAATCCCACTGACTTCAACAGGCTGTAATTATTGAACCAAATCTTCCATTATGACATTCACTCCTAATACCAAAAAGCTCAGGAACTGCATTTAAATCATGGGAATTAACTCAGAGTGGCTCACTTTGGGATCAAGTCTGCAGGAGTTTTATCTTGTAGTTGAGTGAAGGTCTCCCGAGCAGGGAAGATGAGGAGAAGAAGGTGGACACCTTGCAGAAGAGAGAGCTGAAGTGCCACATTTATCAACTTTTAAGTAAACAGCATGATGTTTGGAAGTCCCTGATAAATTGCAGCTGCATACAGCGGTTTTCTATCTTGGAGTCCTGAAGTAGATTTAAGTTTTGTGTCTGATGCTGCTACTGATAATCTATTTCCCTGGACTGGAAATAATTACTGCTATCCAACAGCTAGGTTTTTTTACTTTAACACTCACAATAGCTGGGAAAAATATTTTAAGCACTGTAATTAACGTAGTTTAATTGACAGCCCAAATGCTAAAATCTAAACAATTGAAGATTCAACATCAGTTTAATCAGGCCTCAGACCTGCATTGTGCATGTCTGTAATTATATTCTGAATTTAATGGATAGTTATTATAGCAGATGCTACTTAAAACTTATGAAATCTTTACTTTTGAGTTGATATGCCTAATTGAAGTTAAAAACTATTGCACAGAGTGTTATAAAAGACAACAATAACCATTTTATTTGTTGAAATATTGACATTAAGAACAATAAAGGAAATCCATCAAGTACACAAAATGTTTAATCACTTAAAAAGAAAAAAAAGACAACAAAAATTTTTTAAAAAGGCTCTCTTTATACCCTATAGATAGAATTTTGAAAAACTATACTAGAGTTTTCCATGCACAGAGAAAAATGCAGAAATTTAATGACGAATTTAAAAGGCATCACTAAAAAGCAACTCAATAAATTATTTTCTGTCTGTTTCCTGAGAAAAGCCTCACAGGGTAATAACTCTCATCTATCTGGGAGGCAGAGAGCCTGTAGGCTGAAATTACCTACAAGATGATATGAACTACTGTGTTTTTTACTCCAGAAAAATGGCACTTCCATCTAAAAAGACAGTATTGAGAAATTCATAAAATATAAACTTCATCATTAGTAATCTTAATGAGTGCTGAGCTTTTTTTCTGAGCTGTAGCCAAAGTCAAATTGAATTTCCAGACAAACCATTTCTACCAAGTCAGTATTGAATGAAAAACCATGCTGCCAGGACGGCAGAGCAATATGGAGGTAATTAGCCTTCACAAAGAGGGGTCCTAATAATGCTTACTCATTGTTCTAGGAAGTGAACAATTAGATGTGTATGACCTGATATGAGTACACACGACACAGCTTTCCACATGAAAGACTCTCCTCTGATGAAGAAATCCCATCCATCTTGTAGAAGACTTCAAGCAGTGAAAAGGCTGGATAGCTTTGTCCTGTCCTTGACACCAACTATTGTTTCCTTGTTTATAAAGGAAACAATATTTATATTTTATTTGTAAAGGCCAATAGCTCTTGTACAAGAGGAGGGAAAATGCCACTCTTCCCTTTCTCCCTCTACACACCTCTCAGACCCTGTTACCTACTCTTTATTCAAATAAGCTGTAACAACCAGGGTCCTCAGTAGAGGTATTTATCTGCACTACACTGTGCAAGGAAGGCGTATTTTTGTAAGCTACAAAATCATGCTTACAGATACCTTACCAATAACCTGTCAACTTGTACCATCACCATAAGAAAGTGGAAGAAAAGAGTAGACTTTAAGGAAGGAAGCTTAAGAACTCTTTACTTGCCTTTAATAATCAGAGAAGCTGGAGGCCTTAGGACTTGCTAAGAAAATTCTGTTCTAGATGATTTACAGAAATACTGCAAATAAAAAAAAAAATCTCTAAGTTTGCTTCAAAACACAGTCCTGAAATTCAGCTTTCAAACTGGCAGCAGTTGTATTAGATGTCATCTCATCATCTCTTACAAAAAAAAAAAAGGCCAAGTGTTCAATATTTGGGACCAATTGTAATCAAAAGCTTGATCCATGTTTTGAAGTTTGTGATCAATATGGAATCACTTTAGTGTGCCACAGCTTCAGTAGGCATTTGGCAACTTCACAACAGTCTTAAAAAACAAAAAAAATTAGATATGCAACTGTGAGTCCAATGGTCAGAAAAGAGGTGTTTAAAGTAAACAAATAGATGTGGTTTTTGCCTGTAAGCCAGAATTTTGTTATCACATAGTCAGAGACAACCTGGCACAGACATTCCATTTAAAACTTCAAATCATGTATATTTTTATCCTATTATGTTCTTATTTTCATGTCTCATTCTGCTTTCAATAACCAAACTCTTAGTCTTTAATCAAGCTTCTGGAAATCAATGTCTAGCAAAATGATTTTTTGTTTTAAAACAGATGCATGCAAAAATGTTAAATCTTCCTTCTGGCACTTTATTCAACAAATATTAAAGAATATCACAGCTTTCTTCATGCCTTCTCTATTTTTTCTCAGCAAAAGCAAGCTATGCTAGACTGACAAATTATAGATAGTGCCTTTATAAGTGATCTACTGTAGGAAGCATAAAAATACAATTAGGATAAATCATTTGAACACATTCCTTCATCTAAGAATGATAAGCTGCAATATCTCTCCATCTGTCCTGTTGACATCTATATCTTTCACACACTTGTATCTGAAAATTATTTCTTTCAAGATTAATCTGACTACATTACGCATTGTTTAAACACAAACCTTTAAACTTGATTCTGTGCTTCAAAGTATAAAATCAATGTTGTCCTTCAGAATTATTCAGACATTGAGAGGGGGCTTCATCTATGAGCAGATGAATCTTCCCATTAGAATTTCTGAATATTTGTTTTCCATCAAGCTGGCCTCTTAACCACCTCTCAGTTTTCTGTTGATTGCAGCATTATGCCACATTTCGCAAGTAATTTATTTTATTCTGTCAATATTTACCTGTGAGACCGTTCAAGCTTTCCAGTATTTACTCAAGATCTTAACTTTTCTGGGAACAGAGACAGAATGTTTACTATCTCAAAATCTTTGAAATAGGTTACTAATCAAAATAAACATATGCTAAAAAAAATGAAAGAGTAATATTTACCTTTTCTGTCAAAATGAACACAAGACTTCTCTCACTTAAGCTTATTTCAAAGGGTTATGTGCACTTTCAGAGTTCCAAAAAGGGGTAGTGACTTAATAGTAGTAACAGGAGCCAACTGGGAAACCATGTCCTTGTTTCCAATGGAAAATATTTGTCTTATTTGTTTTCTGGAAGAGAGTAAATATTTTAAATGAAAGGCAGATTTCCCAAAGAAAAAAAAAGATAATAGAATGTGGAAGAAATGTAAAATATGTAGGAAACCAGAAAAAGTATGGATTGGCAATGACTGGTATTTAACAGTGAATTATTTGGTGGGATGAAGGACAACACTGAAAAGAAAAACATCTGCCTGAAGAGACTTCTCTATCACAGCTCCTGAAGGGTGGGAATTGGGATGGATCTGAATATTTTCATCTGTATTTTTTGCATAAGACATGCACCATGTTGATGTCAGTGATATTTGCTGATAAACCTATGCTAGGAGCACTGTCAATACAGATGAAAATGAAAATATTCCATAGGAAAAATTAAGGGGACTTGATATTTAATTACATTTTTGTTAATGTTATAAATGCCCACAAGTTTGAGGTAACTGAGAATAACCTGGATATGGCAGGCAATTTCCAACCACAAGTCAGTATTATGATCAACCTGTGAAAAAAGACAGATGTTATTCTGAGTTGCTTCCAAAGACTCAGTCATGAAGTTCAACATGTGATGTGCATTCAAATTATTACATACAATGAGATCATATAAATTCAAATTATTGAATTAATTGAAATTTAAAAATATGAGACCTATTAAAAGCCACAAAACCTCTCATAATTTGTGTGGCCAAATGATGAGAAATAAAAACTTCCAAATGTAGAGTGAGGAGCTAATATATTGAAGATACTATTTCCATACCTGTTCCCAGAAAAATTTTGGAAACACTTTTGAGGCAAAAATTCAAGTTACAGTTCAGGCCATCACTGAGCAGGATTAAGCTGAAAAAGAAAAAAGAATCACAAGCAAATCAAAGCTGGATTTTTCTGGGGGAATTTTTTATTTATTGTCTGCTGGGGGTTGTTGTTTGAAAGCAGAGACTGTAGGAAACATGAAGTGCAAGTTTTCAGTAGGCAGCTAAGAAACCACTTCCTGAGACCTGTTACTATACAGAACATTATATGTTGGAATTTTATTGTTGCCCACAGTATTGCAAAATTACATTCCCTGGAACATATTAATTTATTTGGAGTTATATGAGGAAAGAAAACTAAGGTATTGCGTGTTTTTTGAACAATGGTATATTATAGAAATTTGTTGCCTTTGGGAAACATTCTGTCAGAAATTCTTCTAATATTCAATAACATCAGGTGGGGAACAAAACCTTTGAGGCAGGAATGGGTCTGAGCTCAGAGCTACACTGTGAAAATCACAAAACTGGATTTCACTGTGTAATGGCTTCCCTGAGCCATTGTAATACAAAGTTTCCCAGATGTCATCTATTCCAACACAGGCTCTCTATTCCCACCATTTTAAAATAAGCAAAGGAAACTCATTAAAGCAATATCAATTTGATTTTAAGCATTTGATTCATCTTTTTTAGAAGAATATCATGTGGAAAAATTTGTGCAACAGATTTGAATTTGGCAATTGGCCCAATTCCAACATAAAGAAAGTCTGGACATCTAATGTCATCCCAGAATAGGTAGGATGTATCTTGGATATCAAAGAAGATATGAGACAACACTTCCTCCAGTTGTTACACGCTAATCCAGTTTGTATTCTTGGGCTCCTTTCCTTCACTATTCTCATTTCACCATAACAACTTTAAAATCTGTGACTCTCTGACAAACATTAAGCAATAGTTCAGACAAATCCTCCATTTTCACTTGTTTCTCTGTAGTGCTTGAATCCCCAAGTCTACCTCAGTCTTAAGCATAGTCCTGTGCGATTTCCAACTGTGTACTGGTGCAAAAAAAACCCCAAAAGTGTCAATGAAGTTTTAGTGGCAGACCTTAGCTTTGAAGACGTTTTTCTGAAACTACAAGTAATTCCAAATACACCTGCATACAAATTGTTTATTGATTTCTCTAATACTCCCATGCAATTTTTCAGGCAGTTGGAGTTAATGAACTTATTTCCAAGGAATCCAAACCTATATTCAACATATGAGACCCAACAAATAAGTCTTTTTCTTGCCTTTCACATTTCTTTTTTTTTATGTGTCTAGAAACAGTCTTTCCAAAATATTTTCTTTTGCCATAGTCTGATCAACAGAAACCAAGGTAGTAAGTAAAGTTTATGATTTTTCAATGAGCTGAATCCACTTCAAACTAGTTTTTCAGGTGTATGAGACTAGGAGAGATGTTCAGATCTTACCCTGTAATATCTCACTGTAACAAAGCAGCATTCAAATGTAATTTTGTCAGCTTCTGATCACCCAGATCTGGCCTAATCACAACAAATTAGAGCTCCTACTGGAGCTGGAGTTTGTTTGCTCCAGTAGGCAGTGATTCCATGGGTCATGTTCATGTCTGAAATGATGAAAACATTTGTGAGAAGAATTGTAACCAGCTGAAATAAGCTTTATAGATAATCTAAAAAAAATTATTTCATCCTAGTAATATGACAAGATGTTACACCATTCCACTTGTAAAGAAACTCTGTAATAAATGACCTGTGATTCACTAGAGAACCTGAAGTTCAGATAACTGATTCAAATGTTATTTTGAAGTCTTGTTTGACCTACTGCATTGGATTGGAGAATGGAAACCCTGGCCTGCACCTGCTCCTTTCTTCTGAAGGCAATATTTCCTTTGCCCCTTAGTATATGTGACAATATGAAAGTTACATTAATATTAACTCTGTTGGTGTTAAACCTCAAACTTTAATTTAGGCAAGCCAGCCTGTGACTGATGACTGGTGAACCCACTTCCATACATACTCTGAATGGCGGTTTAATAGCGTTTCATTAGATTGAATACATAAATCAAAGCCCCTAGGATTGGAAAAATTTTATTGAATAACCTACTTCATGCCCAGGTATTCTGTAAGATAGGACTGATTTCAATTAGTATCTGCAATAAAGGAAAAACTGTGAGCAAACCGACAAGGATGCAAAATCAACTATAAGGATATCTTCAAAATATTTCTCCTGATATTTTCCTAGCAAATGTTTTGTATAAACAAACAAAAGAGAAAAAAATGGTTATTTAAGTTTGTGATTTTCTGGGTCTGAAGCCATCTCTACTTCTGGTCATAGTACAGACTGAATGAGAGCCTCCTTGCTTTATTTAGGTGACAGATTATTACAGTAACAAATGTGAAAACTGACCAAAAATGTCTGGAGATGGCAGAGGCTGATGGAGCGGAGCACATGCGCTTGTTTCCCTGTTTGTTACAAAGTACATTAAAAGTCAATGGAGGAGAGAAAAGGTGGAGAGCATCATCCAACGTGTTGAAACACATCACATCTCCTACAAAAAGGTTGTCTGTCTCAACATCCTTCAGCATTTCCATTTCTCACGACTATATATGTCCTTACCTGTTTCCTTATCTGTATGCAGTCAAAAAATTGACTGGTTTCTTTTATGCTGAGTCTCTTTTAAACCAGTTCTTCTGCTCACATTCCTAGGAAAAGCTCTCAAAACCTCACTTTACAAAGATTAGACAGTCTTTTGTGTATTCCAGATTTTTTGTCTGTTTCTCCATCATCTACACTCCCTCCTTTAAATGTGTGTGATTAGCCTTCAACAGTACCATTACCCTTACTTCTCTTGCAAGTAATCCTTCTCACTGGACATGGTCCTACTCTGAGGCTCAGACCCATGACTGATTGCCTGAAAAGCTGTCTTACACAACATGAAAATTAAAAGCTCACATTTTCTCCTGCACTGTGTACCTCCTCCAATGTGGGGGGAAAAAAACAGAGTGGCAAAATCAATAATGAATAGTTTTGCAATTTGTTCAGATGCAGAGAATTTCTCTCCCAGGACCAGGAACAGAACTCAAAAACCATTTTTTAATCAACATAATAAAGCTTGGCCTCATTATTCTGCCTCTATGAATTCAGTGCTTTTGGTATACTGGCATTGTTGCTGTTGGCACCTGCAGCTTAAGAGGCTGAATTATAAGACCAGCTATTTAAAAACATGAGAGGACACAGGATCTGTACTTTTTTTCCTCAATAAATTCCTATATTTTCCATTTTTCAAATGTTTTTATGCTAATTATTCCTTGGCCAAAGCATTGAAACAACTTATTTTCTCCACTCCACAGTGGTTCCCCAAACAGAAAGCTAGTCCTGCTTGTTTTCATCATTTGGCCCTCTCTGGTTTATGGAATTTCAGTCTGTAAGGAAACTGCAGTCACATAAAAGTCAAAGTTATTACTCTCTATCAAAAAAAAAAAAAAATTCAAAGGCAATTATGCTATTTTTGCTGTTAATGATCTTAAGTCAAGGTTTTCATCAATGCTATTATACTGTAGATACAAAATTCTTCCTATGGGCTCTCCAGTGGCTTTTTTGGAAGATAAATTTGTAAAGACTCCGGGGATAAACTTTGCCTCAAAATTACAGTCAAAACTAAATAAAAGTAATTAGCAACCTTTTACTGTCTGTTAGGTCTTCACATATTCTGACTTGAGCCACAAGAGATGGCCAAGTCTATTTGTCATTATCATTTTGTCTGAGTGTGTCTGTGGTTCTCCCAGTCTCCAGATTAATGCATTGTGTTTGTCAAGTATTAGCTGTCCTCGTTGGATTTCAATGCCCTCGTCTTAGAATTCAGTTAATTAGCTCAGGGTGCAGGGGATAGGGAAACAAAAAAAGAAAAAACTAACAAATGGGGGAAAAAAAATGAAATAAAAAAACCCAACCAAAAAAACCTTGTGAGAACCTTAAGTGTTGGAATTGTAAAAAGATGAGAGGCCCGGCGACTCCAGCGGGGAGAGTTACTTGCAGACCAGCCAATATGGTTGATAAGAGCAAAACTCCGTTTATCAGCAATCCAGAGGCACTTATATAGTGTACCAGCTTGTTAACTCTTAAGTGGCTTAAAACTTATTAAAGCAAATTTCTATTTCTACATAATTGGACTTACATTGGCAAGCTTCTACAGTTATGTTATGATTAAAAGAATTCAAAGTTTATCTTCCTTCTCTCTCGGTCTTATCTACACAGCTGTACCTTCTCAAAACTCCCTTCTTGTTCCCAGCTTGGTTCTCACAGAGATTTTTCTCATGGAGAGTTTTTCTCACACACAGGCCTTCTGCTTGCAGGCTCTTGCTACAGTTCTTTTATTGATCCCATAATTCTATGAATGATCCATGTCCCTGATCCTTTAATAATTCCCAACACTTAAGAACCCTGTATTTTATAGCATCCTTTATATATAGAGAGAATATACTATATATATATAGTTCATACATATTTTCCATTTTCAGTTATGTTCCTGATTCTGTCTTCACACCGTAATTTTCCTGTAAACAAAGTATTGCCAGTAGAGTGAATATTCTCAATTGTTACTAAAAGAGTGAGTTGTATGCTTGAATAGTGTTTTGGGAGTAAGAATCAATATTTAAGGTCAAAAAGTTGTCTGGTTTTTAAATTCTGGTTTTGGTTTTATGCTGCCATACATGTAAGAGGATTTTCACTATGATTAAATTATCCCAGAGAAAAACAGGATGTGAACTGGACCACATGAATTTCAGAGCAGACAGACACAACCATGTGATACCCTACACAACTGTGACCCAGTTATTAGGTGGAGGAATGAACTTTGTGCTTGTGGAGCCCCAGAATTTTCCAGATACTACATTTATGAAAAAGTTGGACCTTTTATTATGATCTTTTGAAAAGGGTAAGAGGACAATTTACCACCATTTACTCCTCTACTATGGAAACTATGAAAACTGGGACACACAAAAAGTTAAATATTCCTAAACATAGCATATAATTACAAAGGCACCTGAATGGAGCATGCCATTTTCTATGAAGCTTCTCAATAATTCATTATATTCTTCAAAACTTGTTGCAGAACTGTGAGGTTTCAATGCAGAAGTTGATTACCTCATTAAAGAAAAATGAGGATTTCACTAGAACTCCCCATTCAAAACCTTATATAAGGTTATATATAAGGGATAACTTTAAAAGTAAATCAAACTTCCAATTTATATCAAGTTGATCAGGGCCATGTCCAAGCAAGTTTAAGCATCCCCAGTGGATGAAGGTTGTACAATCTCTCTGGTCACCTGCTCCAGTGATTGTCCTATCTCATTGCCAAAATATTTTTTCTTGAACGCATCAGGAATTTCCTTTCCTGCAAATGATGATTAAGAGACTGAAATTCCTGCATGTCCTAGTTTCAAAAATCCTTCAGGGCTCTCTGCTCTACTGCTGCTAAACCTGTGATAACAGTTGAGAAAGGTTTTAATAAAAATAGAGAGAAAAGAGGCAGAGAACTGGTTTGAGGGCACAGATGATAATTGCATGTTTCCTCATTTGCTCCCTGGTGGGACCATACACACACAATTGGGTAGCTACCAACAAGAGAGATGTGAGTAGAAATTGGCGTTTCAAATGTTGACTGTTTAACTCCAGAGAGTTTATGTTATCTATTTACCACGGGTTTTTTTGAAGTCCAGCAGACTGTGGAACCCAGAAGAAGACAAAGGTTCTGAGATGCCCCTCTAACCCCCCTAAGTTTTTAGCCTGGTGAAGTAATTCTTTGACGTGTAGTGAAAGAGCTTGTTGCTGTGACACTGATTGCACAGATTAGTGTACAACCACTGATGCAGCAGCATAGATCAGTGAGACTTAGACCTTGGCTCCTGATGTCCAGCCACAGTAATCGAGTCCCAAGAAATTCAGGATATATGCCTAGCAAACATGCAAGCTAACACACATTCAAAGTTTCAGATTTTAAGTGAGTAGAAAATAAAGACATATTGTATCTACAGCCTAGATCAAAAGATCACCGGTTTTACACAGTCTCAAAGTATTTAGTGAGTTACATGTGCCTATATTAGATACACAGATAGACACAATACTGTAAGGAAATTAAAATTACATTAGTGTGCGTTGTACAGATTTATTGTACTTTAATTTTAACTAAATTTGAAAAGAAATTAAATAGAAATAATGAGAAACTTATTCCAACATTTGTCCCATTAGATACCTCGTAATTCTTATTCTGTGATTTTAATATTGACATATAATGAACAAAAGTTACTTCCCAATGTGGTTATCTAATACCACTACACCCTCAACAACGCCCCTAAAGTAATTGAGGCTCGTGAAAATTATGTATCTAGTTCTATTTCTTGTGTCAGAATAAGAAACACTCCAGAACTTTCAAAATACTGAGTAAAGCATGCTACATTATTCACAAATATTTCTTTCAAGCCACCAGCTCAATTTATGCCAATTTATATCATACAGCCATTTCAAAACTGTGCAAGTCTCCCCCCAATGACACTCCAGTCCCAGAAGGGAGAAAGGCTTGAAGAGCAAACATTTAAAGCCGAGCTGAGTTTATGCTTCACAGGAGCACAGGGCTTAGAAAACAGTATGAAACTCTGGCAACAGATCTGTTTGCCTATGAAAACATGACTGAATCTTTTGAATTACTGAAGAATAACAACATGGTAAATCACTGCCTGTAGGCAGTACTTTATTGACCTGTGGAGCAGGAGATGGTGTGACTGTGCTGTTCAGCCTTAGAGTGGGCTGTGACAGATGGGGGCTGTGGAGAAATTAAACCAAATGATGGTTTGGTGCCTGAGCTCTGAGTGCTGAGATGAGCACATCAGAGTAACTTTCACATTAGCTGAGGAGAGTGCAATAGATCTCAGCATTGCACCCAGTGATGCTTTTCACCTTTTAAATTTTATCCCATGAACTACTTCGGCTTCTAATGAGAATTTCTTTTTTCCTCAAACAACATAGTACAATCTGTTCCTGCAAGTCATATTGAAAAATCTGTTCATAGGAATTGTTCCACAGCAAAAGCAGAATGTTCATGAAAGCCCCAGCCACAGTGAGGTGTTCTGTTTCACAGGAAGTCCCATTAAATTTCATTTTTGATACAAAGAAAAAGTGTAAATATAAAGATTTATAGCTGGGCAATAAAGAGAATAGAAAGACACATAAATGTAGCAATAGACAAATATGTATCTGACTAAATTATGGTGTTATATTCTTGCCACACTAAAAATATTGCAAGTATTTTATGCTGAAAACTCAGGTGATCCTTTGAGAAAAGTAATGCTAACATTCAGAGGAACTCCTGCTTTGGTGATGGATACTCACTGAGAATTCAGAACATCCAGGAAGATGTCAATGAACTATTCCAGCTTAAAAACAGCAGCACTGGTTTATTGACTGGTTCTGTGTAAGAGGCCTCCCAACAACCAGGTTGGCTGCAAGTCCTACCAAAACAGCCAGACTTACTGACTCCGACTGGAGTTTCCAGGATTTAATATAATTGCTTGTAGAAAATCCAGACTGCCAGTCTTTTCCAGACCCATACGAGTACCTGGGTACTACTTTCACCTAGCTACAGATATGATGCTCCTCAGAAAAAAACACTCAGGCAACTAATCTGTTGAAGTTGAAGGAAGAATTCTGCATCTTCCTGCTAGAAAACACCTGCTACTGGTCACCTCACAGGACTCAGAGTAATCCCTCAGTGTCAAGTTTAGCTTCATAATTAAAGAAAGAAACCTATTTCCGTGATTCTAAAGCTCTGGTATTTAGTATGATAAACTAATATTCTTTTCTGGCAAGTGTTCTTCATTTTTAATCATATAACAAAACAGTAGTTTGTTTCAACAATAGGAAGGCTAGATATGACAAGCTGTTGTTCTAAAAATGAGTCACTGTCCTATTATTCTGGTTCTGAGGCCTGAGGACAAAAATATGCCATTCATTCTCTATAGATATCCCAATACTCTTCCCAGAAGTATCAAACCAGATAAGACTTCTTTTCTTTGTCAAAATACTTTGGGAAGATGTCTTCTAGTGACTTTTTTATGACCTACTTTTTTTTTCCCTCTGAGGCCATGAAGAGGAAGAATGAGCACACTGTTTAAAGTGTTGGCCAAGCAGTCTAGAGTAGGCTCCAGCATCACTTGAATGCCTACACATTGCACCAGTGTGCAGGTAAAGGTGTGGAAGAAAAATTTCCTCCAACAACCCCACTCTAGGTGCTGCTGTTGGACTCTGGACATTTTGCATATCTGGAAAAGAGCAAACCAAACTGAAATGATGACACCTTGAATGATGGGTTCTTGGTTTCAGTTCTATAACAGTATAATAGCCTGAAAGGAAAAAGCCTTCATTTTTAACCATAGAGTGGTTTGTGTATTTGACTTTCAAACTCTTTTTTATTTACCAGGTTTCCATTTTAACTATTTTCTATCCACAGTTGATTGCTGAGCAATTGTTCTCTGGGGCATACGGATAAGAAGGGTTTGGTTTCCCATACAGCTCCATAGTGGTGTTGATAACTTGCAGCCTGTGGAACAGCTATGGGCACTACAAAGAACATTCAAACAAAGCTTTGCTTTCCTTGCTTTTCAACTTGCTCTGAGTAAAATCCAGCTATAAGTAATGCCAGAAAACACAACTGTGGCAAATGCTATTTTGGAAAATAATTTGTAATGCTACTAGAGAATATCACTGTGAGAGAAAAACATTGAAAGTCTGAAGAACTGTCATCACCCAGCTGCCTATTCGGGCATCTCCAGCATCACAACTTCTCCATGAAATGCTATTTGAGAGCTATTGTAAAGAAATTGAGAATATCTGCAAAATACTTCACTGTAGAGCATATGAAAAGTTTCAGAGGACCATTCATTTGCTGCACAGATAGAATGAGCAAGGAAGCAAATTACTTTTAATCAAAACCACACTAAAATATCCTATAACAAAAGACTAGGGAAAAAAAGGTAATCTAAGTGCAGACAGAGAGATCCTACACTAAAAGACTGATGTCTGTATTTTACCAATCTTTACCTTTTTATCTTCGTTTTGGAGATAGAAAATCATTCATTTGATTTGAAAAGTGATTTAAAAGGGCTCTAGTTATCAAGGTACAGCTTGCTAGAAACATATGTAGCTGGGTGGTGATAAATTTGTCAGGTTCAAATAGCCCTGTTTATCTAGACACAGACATTGAATTCAGAGTTGCAAGCCAGACAGTGCAGATTTAACAACCTTTGCTTGGCAGCAATCTACTCTTTGTACTCAGGAGGCTGATTAAATTGGAGTGGTCAGCCTGCAAGACTAATAAGACTCAAAAACACAGTCCTGTGTCTAGGCTTCATCAAGGGCAACAGTATTTGTTCCTCACTTTTGCATTTTTATTTTACAGAAAAGCTTGTTTAAATTCTGGATTAATAAATTAATAAATAAAAGGACATTTCAATTGCTATTGAAAACTGCTCTATTTCACTGCAACATCATCTGTAATTATGGAAGAATAAAATAGCAAAAAGTATAGCCATATCTTTATTTTCTCAACATCCACTGATGTAAAAGTGACAATTTCTCATTAACTAGTATCAATACTGATCTCTATTTTTGTAAGAATAATAATAAAATTACCTATTCTAAATTCCCCTTTTTAGAATACTTCAAAATTGCAGCATGAAATACTTTCTTCTACTCAAATTCTAAGCTATTTTTGGTTGTATAATAATGAGTGAGAAAATGTAAAAGGCAGAAGTTTCGCTTCCCTTGAAAATACATAAACTTCACAACCACCACCATCCTTTTTAGATATTCATGCTATGAACCCATAGTTGAACATTAATCTATGATTAATGAAAAAAATATTAATAGGGTTATATAATTCTGAAGAACACCTCGTTTCTGTTGCTTTGCTGAAGAGATGTTTATTTGCATAACTGGATATTTAGGAACAAGGAGTGTAAGTGCAGCTGGTCTGGGTCTGCTCGGAGGCCCATTCAGCCTGGTAACGTGTCTTCAGCATGGCCATAGTTACAGTAAAGAAATGACATCCTGTGGTTCTCACACAACAAAAACCAAAGGTTTAAAATAATCTTTGCATGAATATAATTCCAATAGGACCACAAAATTAATGTGGACTTGAAAGGATGATTCAGCACTGTCATCTTCAGAATTTGCAACCACTCTGCAGCTAAAAGGAGGAAACTGCAGATATTAATGTGAGTATTCCTTAATCCCGTGCAGATTGTGAAATTCAGTCTTGACAGATTTCTTAATTTTTAGCTTTTAATTTCTTAATTTAAAACAAGCCAAAAAAAGAACAAATAAAGATATCGGTAACTTACCTCTCCCTATAAAATACTTCGCAATTTCTTGTTTGCATTTAGAATGAAAATATGTTATCAATAACATGATTCCATTGAAGATGTTGGTTTGCCAGAAATGAGTTTAGCTAATACTTTTAACAAGTCATTTATGGTATTAATTAAGTAATTTAAGTATTTTAAAAACCTGGTTTTAATATATTGCAGTTTATCTTTGTCTCATGAAAAAGTTAGCTATTAGGCAAAACAATTATTTTACTTTCTTTGAAGGGAAAACTGAGAACAAAAGATGGTAAATTGCTGATCATCACGGATACATGCTCCCTTGACAATACTTTTATGGTACTCCCTTTGAGGAAAAAGTGTAAATTTTCTGATAAGATGCTTTTCTTTGGTGGAAAAGAAGGCAAAATTTTAACATCTCCCTAAGCCTCAAGAAACCAAGAATAAATTATTTTTCACAACATGGTGAGTGGAAAAACTCTGAGATGTATGGGGCGGGTGGGTAGGATTTCAAGATTTTTCAATCATTTGACTTTTTTTTTAGATTAAAAATTCCAGTGGTATGCAATTACCATACTAACAGAGCTAAGTATTGCTGCTTTTGGGTAAGGTCAATCTAGATGTTCTAGAAACAGAAACACTCCCTATGAAGAGTTCTAGATTTTCCTAGACTATAATATTTTATATTTTAAAAGGTGATTTTATGTTAAAATAATTGGACATGAGAGAAGGCAAATTTTCCAGCAGGAAAAGAAAATTCCAAAGACAAAAAAGTAAGCACAGCCATGTCCCATCCAACAGCAAGTAGTTATGGACTACTTTGCTTCTTGCTAAAGAATAATGTTGGTTTTAGCACATGACAGTTTCCTTTGCAATCTTTTCAGGACAAGAGGATTATTTATTTCTAGTGTAAATCATCCAACTGAAAAAGTAGAACCTGTTAGTGATGAGCAAACAGCACTGTGTTTGGGCATGATTAATGCCATGAATCCCTCCTTATTTTATTCATAAAAGGGAAAAAAAATAGATGTATTAAAGACAAGAGAAGGTACAACACACTCTAAAGTGAATTTTTAAATGTAGGTCTCGTGCTGCCTTGAGCCAAGGATGAGTTCTGCAATGTGTTTTTACACACACTGACTTAGCTAATTCCAGGACTTTTGCTGTTTCCAATCCTGGAAATACGAATCCCAGCATGCATGGCATGGGTAACTGTGACATTCAAATGGATTTACACAGGCCACCTTATCTGCTTTACCAGCTGTGTACGGTCTTTTACATCACAGTGCATTCCAAGGCAAGCAAACTTCACTTCCATCATAATTGGTGTAGAAAAGAAAGTGTACATGGGGAGCATCTGTGCAAGGTGAATAAGACATGAATGGGGCCAAGTCTGAAATAGTCCCAGAATGTGGCTCTCTGATATTCTGTATCTAAGGCTAATCCTCCTCAAGACTCACTGAAACCCTTAAAGTTTCCATTATTGTTTATTTCACTCTGTGGAAGACTAACATGAAGGAGCATTATCAAAAGTATTAATTAATAAATCAGAGTGGAAGACAATAAAAACCACAGAGAAAATCAAATTGCAGAATATTAAAAAGAGCTTGGCAATGTGGTAAACAAATGTCACTATCAATCACTTTACATGAGGGACATTGCATCTGACTGTTCTCACCCTGGATTAATGGTGTACTAGGAGGCAACTGTGGAAGCACTCCATCAGTCCACATGCAAGGTGATAAGGATGGACAATGACAGAGTGCACACAGTCACTGCACTGGGGGACAATGGATTAAAAAAAAGCTGGTTGAAGAATGGATCCCACTGATTTCCTTTTGCCTCAATCCAAGTAGGGTACACTGAGATTCAGTGGGCATGTGAAGCTCAGTGAAGTTCACTGGAGATTTTTACAGGTGTATAGAATGTCTGTCCCCATAATAAAGTTCTTGAGTTTTGTTTGTTAAGGCTTTGTGTTGTTTTGAATGGTGCAAAAAAGAATGTTTTGAAAGATTATTTATTTCTTTGTGGTTTCAAAATATGAAACAAATTCCTAAACAAGGTATTTTTAAAATAGTTTCTCCTTTGAAGATGTCAAGGTTTTTTGGTTTGATTTGGTTAAGAAATGAAAATCAATACCTTCAGAACTAGTAAGAAATGTCTAATTAGTTAACAGAAAGGCTAGCTTCAGAAGAGATGTAGCTTTGCTAGTGAAGCTAAGGGGGTCTAATGTCTTCCTTCACAGTTTTACTGACAGGAGCCAGCATGGTACAATGCATGCTACTTTCCTGATGTAGAAATGTTTGCAGAACTGCACAGTTCTTCCCATATTTCCTGAAATCTCATGGATTTTCTAGTCCAAATTAGATGTGCTCACCACCTAGTGCAGTTAGGGTTGTCATTACTATTATTAACCTTAGGAACGGGTATTGTTCAAGAGAAACAAGAACTGCATCCTGGGGCTTTTCAGCACTGCAGTCCATTGCCCTGTCCCCAGGCATGAAATGGTACTGATGGAAGTGGGGCTTCACAGCAAGTAGCTAATTCCTACTTGGCTCAGGACTTTTTTCCCCCTAAGTACTAAAATCTATGACTTGCAGAATGCAGAAATTGGCATGCAAGCAAAACTGATTTGGGATAAGCAGTGTGTAATCATTTCATCTGCAGAAGGAAAGTTAACTGTTATCTGGAATTAGTGCAATATCTGAAACTGACAGTCAATGTGCAGATCCACAGTTTAGTATTTCTACCTCTAGAACACACTAAGCCAGAGAAATCACACCTTAACAGTTCTGTCTCAAAAGATATCTTACTGTATTATAAACAAAGATCAATATATATTTGTGGATTTATTTCTTAGGCACTGTCTTGCTGCATTTCACAGCATTATTTAACCAAAAGCATAAAACTAGAGACTGTCTAGCTTTAACCACCATTCAATAATCATACAAGTATTAAAGGCTACATCCTTACTCCCCTTCCCTGAGGATTGTATAAGTCTGTTCTGGTATTTGTTCCCAAAGATTGGCAAGCACAAGGATGGGTTCTTGGGAAAAGTAAGAATGGATTTAGGGTAAGCTTTTTAAACAGCTTTGAACAACTGCAGTCTATAAGGACTGAGACTCAAAAGGCACAATATTATGCCTTCACATATCTTCACATTTTATGTAAAGATGTACTGGCCGGTGCTTGTCAATATTTTTTCAGCTGTTTATGGATTTATTTTTATCAGATAAAAATAATAATAATAATAATTTATTATCAAGAAGTCCTCTGGAAGAGTCTATGTTGGCCTTAAAGTCACTACCAGCCTATGTTGGAAACGCTGGTTTGGTTGATAGATTAAACAAATCATGAATTTTCCTAGTTGCTGAAGTGCAGGGTAAATACTTTTACCTGATCATCTGTGCCTCATTGAAGTCACAGACATTAGTAATTTTTTTCATTAAGCTAAATTTAAGCATGATTTTTTTTCTCCCTACCTTCACACACTCCAAAGGAGCTAAAATTTAAGATGCCACGGACACACTCAAGCAACAAAAATGATTATTCACTGGTATTCTCATTCTGCAGCTGGCAAATGTGAACATATGAAATGTGTAGTTGCTGATAATGGTACTAATGGAACAGATGTCTCTTCATATTGAATCTGGCAAAAAGTAAAAAAAATGCTGGATTTTTTCATCTGCTTCTGTGTGATACATTTGATGCCCCAGTGGACATGTTAAGTAGCAACACTTTTTGAAGATTCCTTGAGAATTGGCATCCTGACCACGGGAAAAATACATGATCTTGGAATGAAGAAAACTCTTGGCATTTACCACCTTAGCTTAATTTTCCCCTTCTAAGACGTAATTTATTCTAAGAATAAATCCCCAGCTTCAGCTAAACTGAACATATTCCCCATTTTCCCTCTGTGCCTTCACCCAAGTCTCCTGCCATCTTCCTTCACTTCCTCAAGTTCACAGGATACCATTTGATGAGCAGCTCTGTGGGACAGGCCCCTGGTTATCAGCACCTGTGCAAAGCCACGAGTCTTGCCTGCCCCAGTGAATTGGGTAGACCACACCCTGCAGTGCCAGAGCACTGATGCTGCGCTGGGCACCAGCCAAGCCAACGTAGCAGCCCTTGTGGGCAGTGTACTCCATGTCTCCAAAGCTACATGGCAACAAAGGGCTTCTTTATGAATTTTCATATCAAATTCCATCAGAACTGAGAGCTGAGCATTCCTGTGGAACTCTGGCTCACTGGAAACATGGCTAAAAAGTGGCAGAAATAAGGTAATGATTTTTTAAATATATGTAAATATATCCTTTCCCCTCTGGTGAGACAAATCTGAGAGGTCTGTAAGGTTCTTTTATGCTCCTGGTGAAGTTCCAAAGACTGTAAGTATGTCTTACTGGTTAGAATTAGCAGCCAGAGAAAATTAAGAGTTTCTTATGGCAATGTTGTGGGCATCGAGTAGGGAATATCCTCTTTAGGATTACTTGGAGGGGGCTGAAGCAAAGTTTTAGAAATCATGAAAAACTTGAGACTTGGTAACACGGAACACGTGAAAATACATGAAAAAAAGAAAGTGCTAAAATGAGAACCAGAAAGGAAGATAAGCAGATTTCAAGGACTGTCAGAGTGAAGGTAGCTTTTCCAAGGAGCCTCAGACTCACAGAGAAACCTGACTTACTGTTCTCACTGACTTTTGATCTAAGTTTCATGCAGCAGGTTAAGAAGGTGAGACCAAGAACAGCCATGGACATGTTGGAGAGAAAGATCTGGAGCAAATACTCCCGCCTGCTCAGTCATGTTCCTCCCTGACCTATATCCCCACTTCCCACTCTGAGACACTCTGGCACCTCTTCTGCCTTCAACTTGCTTCATTTGCAACCAAAAAAAAAGGTGCGAACAGATTCTTTTGGCATGAGAAAGCTTTCAGACCACCTCCTCCACAATCCCAACTGTGATCAGCCTGGGTCTTCAGAGTTCAAGCTGCTCCCATTACCTACTCCCTATACAATTTTCAAGCTGTTTTTAAGCTGTTCACATAAGCACTCTCAAGTAACCTCAAAAAAACTTCTGCTATTGCAGTTGACTAAACAAGGCACCATTGATGTGCTCTAGAGTATTATAGTTATCATACTGTTCACTATAGAAAAAGGAAAGAAAAGTTCATGTTACCTACTTTACAATGCTAAAATATGATGTGGACATATTCCAGGCATATAAGAATCCCACTTCCTGTGACTGAAATAAATGACAGATCAGAATTTGCAAGGAACAAGTTCGGCTGGCAAAGAGACAGAACTGTCAGATTTCTCACTTGGGTTCATTGCTGACAGACATGGACTCCAGGCCTATGGCTCCACACACATGGACACATGTAAGCTAAACAGCACCCAGAAAAACAGTAATCTCACCAAAATTAATTATTCCTTTTAGAAAGGGAAATAGTTCCACCAACAACATTATTTTTTCAATCTGAAGTTTCCCTGATGTGATGCATCATTATGAACTTTCCCTGATGTTTTGTCCACTTGGGCCAGCCACTTTTCCAAAGCAATTCCCTGGCACTGCTCAGAAGAGGCCAAGGACCATTCTTAGTGGGCAGCACTCCTCAAGCCAATGATTTGGAGACAGGATTTAGCACTAAGGATACTCACTGTTCACTCCTACAGGCCTCAGTGTCTGAAAAGTAATAAATAACTCCAGATAACAGTTCATTTTCCTCATGCAGACACAAAAATTACACATTGCAAGTCCCACATTAGGTTTGCTTGCATGCCAATTACTGCATTCTGCAATTTAAAGTTTTATATTTTAGTACTTAGGGAAAAAAAGAAAGGGAGTATTCAAAACCTGAGTATTCAATATGAGGCAGAAATAGCTGGATGCTGGGTTCTACTGCAAATCAGAATAGTTAATGATGTACCCATTTTTCACAGTCTTGGCCACAAGCCTGACTTTTTTGCCTCCTTATACTGGCTGGCAACATTATGGGTCCTAAGGACAGATTTAAATCAATTCTGTGCTTGCTAGCCCTGAGATATTCTTTCCAGAAGAATTCCTGGCTGCCTGGCGCTATCCAGATTGAGTTGAGGATGTCATGAATTTCTCATTTTTTTACTAAGAGAGGAAAAAGCCAACTATTTTGGGAAGCTCCATCTGTGTTAGTGCTACCATGATTAGAGATGGAAGTGCTTGAACTGTCTCATTCCTTGTCCTGTAAAAAGAGTCATCAGCAGAAAGGGCAGCACACAGGTTGAACATACTCCTGTTTCTGTATCAAGAGGTTGACTGAGGCAGATCCTCCTGTTTGAGCTGTCTCTGAGAAATGCTAATGGTCCAAATCTACTCCTCTGGCTCTCTACAATATACTAGTTTTCACAATTAACTGCAACCCTCCCCACTCTACCTTGAAAATTTTTAACTTTTATTTAGACATTAAAACAGGCAGCACAAGAAGAAACACAACTTAAAATTGATCACAGAATTATAGAATGGTTTATATTGGAAGGGACCTTAAAGATCATCTAGTTCCAACCCCCTTGTTATGGGCAGGGACACCTTCCATGTTGCTCAAATGATAGGACGGGGGGGGGGGATAGAAGTATTCCTAGGCTAGGGCAGTCCAGCTGGCAATTTAGGTATATTAGTCCATCAGCAAGCATATTGCTCTGTGTTTACACATGGTGGGAAGAACAGCAGGTTGGAATAATGTATCCCATAGAAACCACAGTTTACCTAAAACCACCGTCGTGCACACAAGGCTGCGTTGGCCTAGCCCCCAGCAGCTGAGAATGCCAGTGTTCCAGTGATTATATGGCAAACTGAAGAACAATAGTCTGTGTCTAGGCTTGGCATAGACCTAGAACTGTTCAAAGAAGTGAAAATTGATGTGGGCCTAGTTACCAAGCAGCCTCAGGCGACAAATACATGAGTCACTTACCAGAGCAATTAAACTTGTGACTGCCAGGCTGAAGCCACAGACAGACAACAGAATTGCAGTCAAGAAGTAATGAAAAGTTTTCAGCCAAGGGCACTCGTCACAAAATAGGTAACAGTATTTCAAAACTTCAGAGTCTTGGAAACGTAAGTAATCAACAGTGCATGCACAAGCAAAGCATGAAACAACAAGTATGGTGCTTGCTATTTGCATGGCACAAAGTTTAATGGTAACATGAAGAGTTTAGAAGAAATTATTTTAGTTTTCTGAGTGAAGTGCTAGAAAGTCCTTGCATTTCAGCTCACATACAGAAATCATTCATTAGCTATAGGGGTTTCCAGCCACTGGGAGCTGACAGAAGGGGGTTTTACCCCTCGTGTGCCGACACAAAGAAGCCCGGAGGTCAACGCTGAAACCCCTCTGGAAGGCGGCACTCAGTGCCCAGCACACGATGAAAACGGGGCAGAGCTCCTCACCCAAAGGGGCTGGATCTCCCTGTTGCTGTCAGGCAGGCACACAGGTGAAGGCAAGAAAGAGAGGGGACTCTCTGTATGTGCTCCACGCAGGTTTACTCCAGTGAAACGACAGGGACGAAGAGGCCAACTGGTGGGAGGGTCCAGGGATCTTATACTGGGTACAGAATAGGCGGGGAAAGGGATCTCAGCCAATGGGATAGAGACAAGCAGGTGACAGGAAGGGAACCAATGGGGACAACACATAGGAGGGACTCAGGGAAGGATCCAATGGGGCGTCGAGGAACAAGGAACTTTCTAGAACTAATACATATTAAAAAAGGAACATGAATATACATAACTTCATACATAAAACAGGAAGGCAAAATACTAACCAATGAGGGGAAAATATGCAAAAGACAAAACAAGGGACTCATGCGTTCTCACCATGATTGAAAGTTACGTGCTAAACGTGGGTTGCTAACACCACAGCTGGTTGCTTGTGTTTTCCTGAGGAGACAGTGGTTGAAATCACCTGTACCCCCGCAATTAACCAGCATCTAAGCAGTAATCTAGGCAGGAAATGGAGACTATCTGTAAGTTCCTCTGTATATATAAAGGCACTATGATTTCCTTCCTTCTTTGTTTTCCTGTTTTATGTTTGTCTAAGATGTAGATGCTGCTTCTTCATTTCACTGTTTAAATGATTTCTTAATAGGATGTCTTTTACAAAGTTGACCTTCTGTCTTTCCCATCCCACAAAAATCAGACTGTATGTGATAACTTCTTTTCATAGGCCTCTTTTCTTCTAGTTTTTTTCCAGTCCTCTCTGCCTATGAATTGGTTTTTTTGGGAGGTTTCTTGTTTGTTTGTTTGGGGGGGTTGGTGTTTTTTTTAAATTTTATTTTACTTTGGGGGGTAGTTCAAAAAAGGAATCTCTGGATTGCTTTTAAGCATCTCTGAGGTTGGTTTTCTCGCTAAAAGCCTACAAGAGTTTTTGTCTTCTTCTCCTACATTGTATTGCCAAAGCATTGCCTTAGAGGTACATAGACTTGTTCTTCATGCTTTGTGATGCTTTGAATAGCATGGGCTTTCTGATAATGTTCCTGATTCTGGGAAGGCTTTTTGTAGCCTGAAAGTGGTGATAAACACATCATGGCTAAGGCAGATGAAAGCTAAGCATCAGCCCCAAGACCAGAGTTGGCTTTGCCCCAGCAGAGATGACTGTCTTTGCCTCTGGAAAGGGAGTAAAACAACTCACGAAGTGCCAGATGTCGGTGGTTCACAGACTAAAAAAAGCTTGGAAGTATTTTATTTGAACACTTAACTAAAGGGAAAGCAATGGGAGAGCAGTGGGGTAGAAAAGGTTTGAAGGAAAACTCAACTCTCTGAGACTGATAACTTTGGCTCGATAAATGTTGTAAAGAAAAAACCCACACCATGTAGTTTCATCATTATATCCAATAATCAGTATTTGCTGCTCTGCCCAGCTCTCTGATTTTTATTTCAACAAGCTTTTCTGCAGTAGGAAGCTTTTATTCGCCTTCAGCCCCAAGCAGTCCCACTGATGTTTTTTTTCACACTTAAATATCTTTATTATGTGTATATTTAAAAGATATTATTAATTATTTGCACTATTTCTTAAACAAATGTCTGCAATAACAAAATTGTTCTCCTGCAAAATTACTTATTGAGATATGAAGTACTGGTGTCTTCCTGCTCCTGTGTCGTGTTTAATGCAGCCAGCCAATGGTTAAGAGCAAAGGCTCACCAACAGCTAGTCTTAGTGTGAAGTTGGACACCACAGCTGCCAAAGGTCTAATTTAGGTGTTTTCTTTGAAGATGATGTAGCTCAGTGGTGGGAACTTGTGGGAAACTTCGCTTACTTAAAAACCAAATGATAAAGCAGCAGCCATGGCTGCAGAACAGACAGGGATGAAAGAGAGAAGCTCGCAGACCCTCCTGGCTGGCTTTCCTGCTGCAGGCAGCATCATCACACTGTGGACCTTGAGATAATGCACCACTTCTTGAGACTGTATGGACATCGATGCAATCTTCCCTATATAAAGTGCAACACACTATTTAGACACTTAGGGATAGTTTCTAGATAGTTTGAAAGAAGGGCTTTCCTCATAGACAGCTGTGTACTTGTCCCACAGGAAACTGAGGTTTAAATGTCATGCTTGGAACAGCAAAAAAACACAGAGAGAGGGTGTAAGCTGGCACCTACTGGACTGCCTGGGGAGTCATCAAGAAAACAGACATTAAATGCAGCAAGTACGGAAACATGGGCCTTACACAGGTGATAAACCTAAGATCAGAACTGTTTCCAAAATACATGGACAAGTTCAATAATAGCAGCCACATTAGTACTTGGCTCAATAACATGTTGTGGTTTAGGAATGGTATTTCCCAGTTTAGTACTCCTACTAAAAAGAAAACCACTCCCCTCCCCACTCTGGCTCAATATTTGCATTTGACACACTTGTCATATATCCTTTTGATATATCAAAATTCTATTTATCCTTTCCAACAAGATTTACATATCTATATATGGATTTTTTTTCCCAATCCAGTCCAAAAATACTTTGTTCCTTATTTGAGAAAATTTTTTATAATTGTATAAGTAAAATGAAATTCAAAATATTGTGAAGGTTACATTGAATGTATTCTTTGATGCCTTGTCTTTGAAAGGGTGTTCTTGAACCTGAGGTTTCTCCCACATGTTTTCTTACTCCTTTTTATGACTTATTAACTTAGAACAATCTTTGTAGTAGTAACACCCATATATAAAAGGATGTCCCATTCTCTATGTTTCATCAGCATTCCAAGGTTAACAGATGGAGATTTTATTACCTCTTACCCTCAGTTTTACAGATTGCTTTTTAAAAGATTAATCCAAAACACACCACACTGGTTTCATTAATACGATGTACTGACTTTGTTGGTCCTTGTGCCTTATTATACACTCAGTTAATATAGACATACTTGGAATAAAAGCCAATATAAAAATCAAGAAGATGTATGTGAAACTCTAGACTGAAGACACCAGCTATGAATAATATCAGACAAATCAAAGTGCATGCTGTGGAAATTTAAACAGCATGTTAAGAAAGAAGATCTGGTATGCTATCAATTATGGAGCTGCACTTCAGCAATTGCTGATCAATCTTTAACAAGTTTATGACCTTTCTGGAGTAGTTTTACCAAATAGCTGCCACATTTCAGCAGCAAAATTCTTCTTAGGAGAATTACAAAGGTTATGTGACAGTTACACACTAATTCAGTCCTATAATCTGAGAGCTTTAATAGCGAGCTAAGAAACCCAGCTGCACATGAGAAACAGTTTAAGAGTGCGAGTTTGCATGCACTGACAAGTCTGGCAGAAGGAAAAAGCAAATTCATTTGACTGTGTTTCCATCAGGTAGGAGGAGTGGTGATGCATCATGATAGACTTGGTATATAAGAAGAAACCTCATAGTGCCCAACAGTGTTCTTTAAATGCCGGAGAGCCTGCCCAGGGAGCCTTGATTGTGTGCTGAAAACAGTAAGAGGATTGGCTGTGATGTCTCACTGCGGCAAAGCTAAAAATTCGAACAAGTTTTTTGGAGCTTGTACAGAGGATCTTAAATATCTTACAGTTTCGTTGGGTTTTTATTAAAGATCTGCCTTGGAGAACAGTAATTCCATAAGTTAGTGACCTTAATAGCAAAGATAAAAAGCAGAATTTCTATTTCATCATTTGTAGGCTGAAGAGCACTCAAGTCTTCCAGAAGTTTTGATCAAGTTTGGACAGCTGCATTTTGTATTGCAGTTACTTCTGTTCTGTTGCTAATTTTTTGTCTTGCAAGTGGATTCCTTTTCCCTGATAATTTAAATGTCCTTCCAATTCTCATGTTAGAATAGCAAAGTCAATGAGGAATTTATGGAACTGATTCCCACTACATCAAGCACAGAGTCTAATATAAGCCCATCAATAAGTTTGTAAGAACCTATTGAAATGAATGGATTTAAAAGAATTGCTAAGTTCATCTGACTTAGGCAGGACATTCTCTTTCACAAATAGATAACAAAGACAAAGACATGTGAGGAATACATTGAAGTTTAGTGAATTTTTTATTACAAAAAACCCCAAACCCCAAAGGCAACAAAAACATGCACATAGGGGTTTTTGTTGGATTTTTATTTTATTATTATTCAGCTACTGCTTTTGCTTCTCTTCAATTACCCTTGTTATGCTTCACTCATATTGTACTGATTAACTACATATACGCACACAGATATATATATACACACACACACTTGGGTTTAGAACAAGCTGTTTAGTTTTCTTTTGTTTTAAAAAACTCACTGCTACCAATCACATTTTAAAAGAGCTCAGAATTTATTTCTAAGGCCTGCATGGTTCAGCTGCTCACCACCTGCGTGCCCTTCCAGCACACTGAGGTCTAACACTTATTCACACTGATGCAGTGCCAGAAGTCAGCTGCTCCCACAGAATGCAGCTGTGGGGAACACAGGCAGAGAGATTAGTTCAGTCTGTGGGACACAAGCTCATCTTACTGGGGTGATATTGAATTGAAACCAGTAAGATGTGATAGACACAGGTTGATTACTTGCTGAGTAATGCAGTGCAAAAGACACCATGCACATATCCTCCCATAACAGCTTCCCAGTGTTCCAGTCCTACCTCACAGGACTCTCTATTTCTCCAAATACTGAGTTTGCAGAAGCCTACCAACCCTGGCTAAATCAAAACAATCTGAAGCTTTGCCACAGGCCTTGTTTACTGATGCGAAACTTTGCTTTGATACTATCACAGACAAAGGGCATATAATAAATTCCAAAAAAACCCAATAGAACATACCACGAAACAAAAAACAAAAAACAAAACAAAACAAAAAAAAACCAAAAAAAAAAACCAAAACAAAACAAAAAAAAAAACCCAACCATGGACCAAATGAAAATAACTGGTCCTCTGATCTCAAACAGATGAGGCAAAAGGAAAGACAGTAAGAACTGTGTTTGTCAGCTCTAGAGAAAAGACACTGCAGTGTTCACACATGGAAAAGCTCATCACAGGGGACAGAAAATGTTCTGTTCTGAGCTTCCATTTGGGGCAGGAAAACAACCAAAGTGTTTACAATCACAACAAAACGTCAGGGTTTGAAGAACAGATTTTATAGAGCAAATTATCTGGAGAGGCTGTGGTTCTGCCATCACTGGATGTTTTTTGAAAGGATTCATGCAAGATTGAAAAGATTGATAGAATTTGTGAAGATTGGTGTAGAGAAGTCTGATCTTGATGTCACCTGGCAAGCTTAGTCCTTTATACCTAATGAATAGCTCTATTAATCCAACATATTTTCTCCCTCAAGGGCAGGAGTCACAGAAGGAGACTCTCATGTGAAAATTTTTGAGCTCCTCCACATCTGTGCATTGTGTTGGCAAATAAGTCAGTGCCAAAGGCAGAAAATGAGTGCATTGCAGAAGCTGCACCCTAGCTCCACTACTGAGCTATTTTCTGTACTGATTGATGAGGCACTCCTGCAAAGAAAATTATGTGGCGCCTTTTTCCCCACTTGAGATGATGGAAGTTCTTCAAAACTGACCCAGTTCACCACTAAAATGGATCTCTCTCACATGCATTTAGCCCACAGGAGAAAAGGATATACTCTAAAATTCAAACATGGATCAAATGAACAGAGAAGGTACGTCATCATTATGATGAAATCTCAGCTCTTAGTGGCAATTCATGAAGTCATTTTCTCGTTTGTTGCTCATCTAGGTCACCAGATAACGATACTTAAATACATTAAAGAGCCAATTATGATTTAAACTGCTCAAAGAAAATGACATATGACTTCTTCTAACTAGGACAGCATAAACTGCTCAAAGTATTCAGAAGGAAACACAGTCAGAGATATTTTGTACACACATATGATGATGATTACAAATCACTGTCTTCTCATATACTGTGAACATGCCAAATGACCATCTGGTACAACTTTGTCAGCAGGCACAGTTCCACCAGAGGTAATGGGGTCATAGTTAATTGGCCAAGAGCTGGATTTGGCCTACAGTTTTTAATGACTCCTAGAGAAGCTGCTGTGGCTATCAGTCTAAACTTCCCAATCCTGACAGTCTCAACTTGTAGAAGTCATCAGGTTATTCCTAACATTTCTCATTTCTCTTTGCTTTCAGCTGAAAGGAAGATGGTCTGTGCACCTGCTGAGACATTGAGATACATGCTGTGGCTTGGACATATTCACAGAAAAATAGAATTTCTAGGTTTATAGTAGTCAGCTATAAACTTATAAAGCCCTTTGACTGCCTTTCTGGGAAACTGATGTTATAAAAGGGGAAAATAATTACTTTGAGGGCTGTATATAAAACCTGATGTCTTTTGATGCCTTCAAACATTACATCAGTATCAGCAATGACAGTAGAGGCAAATTGTTTATAGGTGTGCTGTACAGACAGCTACAATTCCCTGAGTAATGACAGCAGTCCACATAAGCATCGGAGGTTTATTAGGCCCAAAATCTATTTCTTTGGCTACCAAGAGAGAGGAAAAATGCAGATTCCTCCTAGTCAGTTTTCTATTAGAATTGCATTTTTGACCTGACACAGTCAAAAAACCCAGACATTAACTCCACAGAGTAAAGTTATTGCTAAAGTTAGGGGATCTTTTTCTGGGAAGAAGAAGATTCCCAGTTCAGGCAATGATAAACTGAAAGGTGGGTACAAACACTACTGTGAAAAAATTTTTGCACACATTAAGGTTAGGTCACCTCCAGCACTTGCATGTTACCAAGAAAGTGCCTACAGAGGACCAGTATGGAAGAATTCCCCAAGAAACTTCTCAGTAGTCAGCATGGTAGGGCACCTCTGTCATACTACTGCTGCAGTATGGGGAATAAGCACGTTGAGTTTCCAAAGCTATATTCACTTTCAGACAACTGTGCCTAAGACTTTAGGTCACAAAACCTGACTCAAATGCTAGCTTCTAATAAACTCCATAGCAAAAGTGACATTTTCATTACTTGGATTGTGAAACTATAGGCAAAAAAGGGAAGCAAAACTCCATGAGGAGCCTGCAGCACAGTATTTATGTCATTCTCATGGGAGCACACAAGAGTGTGAACACCTTTTATTCTCAAGTATTTCTGTAAAGGAAATAAAGAATCACAGAGCAGAGAGTGTGCTCTGTATGGTGAAGTATCATTTGCTATACAATGTAGCTAGTAATCTGAAATAAAATAAGACAGCTACAAAAAATCATAGTTACAATGAATCGAAGGTACTTTTCTTGTCCTTTTTCATGTATTTACTTAATAATTTATTTGCTTGGGTTTTAAGATTGGTGATATCCTGCTGATCTAGGTAATTATGCACCAGAATATGGGACAATCAGACCCAGGCTGTGTTTATCTCTCTCCATGGTATTAGCTTACAGATAATAAACAGTTATGCCAGTTTGCCAAAAGATGCATATATTACATTATTAGTAATTTTTTAGTAATTATTGACAATGAATGTGGTCAGTATTGCTTGTAGCATTAAAAAAAAAAAAAAAGAAAAAAAAAGAAGTTGTTTGCACTTCTGATTTTAGGGATGCAAAAATTTTGTCAAATGTATTGCAAGCCCATAGAATTCTGTCATTGAAAAGGCAACAAAAATGAAACTAAAGTTAGATAGATTTTATACCATGTACTTTTCAGAAAAAAAAACCCCAAACATGATAATCAGGAAAGCTGAATTATCCTCTTGAAAAAGATTGGCTTCCCAGGGTTATATTCCAGTTTATTGCTAGCACAGCATGAAGGAGTCAAAGTGTCAGGCAGATGCATAGGGTCTATTGTTCATCCATCCTGCCTCTGAATCCCGTGAAAAATACCTTTTCCTGGCAAGATGCCAGAATCATAGATCAGTTTCGGTCAGAAGGGAACTTTAAAGGCCATCTAGTCCAACCCCCCCTCAATAAGCAGGGGCATCTTCCTCTCGTTCATGTTGCTAGAGCCTGATGTACAGCATCACGCTGCCCACGCCCCGCGCCGGGACGGTCCCGGGGCCAGGCAGGCGCTGAGCACTGAGGTCTCAGAGACAGCGAGACCAGCAGATGCCACCTGCAGCTGGGATTTTTCTCCCCATTGCTGCACTGCCAGACCTCGGGAAGAGATGTGACTTCCGGTAAACAAACGCATAAGTCTCTTTCCAGCGCCCCAGCTTCCGACTTTTAAACCATCCTCTCTGCTGTTCGCGTTACCTGTCTCTTGCTGCCCAGATCGAGACGGACACGGCTGTAACTCTCAGGATCGAGCAAAGAGGGGCACCGGCACATCCGTCCTGCACGGACCCAGCACCGCATCCCGCCGCTCAGGGAGCCGCACCGCCGCAGCCAGGCTGAAACAGGTCAGTGCATCCTTGCTCCATTTTCAAAGTGCTCTGTGCAGTCGGGAACGGGGTGGGTTTTGCTTTTTGGGGAGCATACCGAGGACACCGGCTCCCCCAGAGGGCAGGACTCCTGCCGTGGGCGCCCCGAGGTCGGCGTGGAAGGCGACCGGGTCGGACCTCTGGGCTCCCAGGCGAGCGCTGTCACCCTGCGATGGTCGGTCACTTCGGAGGAACCCGAGGCTGAGCACTGACCCTGCACAGCCCTCACCTGTGTGGGAGGAGGGAAGGGGCAGCCTCTGGGTCACTTGGTTACTGGATAAGCCCTTGGTAATCTTCCTTTGCTCCCAACAGGGTGGTGGTGGGCAGTTTATGTGAGATTTTGGCTTTTGGATGTGCCAGAGGAGACAGCCTTGCAAAGAGCAGAGGTCTCACCTATTTTTCCCCACTTCCAGGTCATCCTCACCACCACTGATCCTAGCCATCCTCTCCTGTAGCCATGGAGAGTTCCTCCCTCCCTGAAATCAATTCCTCATGTGCAGACTGCACTGGGAGAGGACATAGGGGTCTGAATATGTCCACTCCTCCACTTAGCCCCAGGTACTACATCATGGTGCCTGTCATCTACTCAGTCATCTGTGCTGTGGGACTGACAGGCAACACTGCTGTCATCTATGTAATCCTCAAAGCACCAAAGATGAAAACGGTAACCAACATCTTCATCCTCAACCTGGCCATTGCTGATGAGCTCTTTACCTTGGTGCTGCCCATCAACATTGCTGACTACCTGCTCCTGCAGTGGCCCTTCGGAGAGTTCATGTGCAAGCTCATCATCTCCATAGACCAATACAACACCTTCTCCAGCATCTACTTCCTCACTGTCATGAGCATTGACCGCTACCTCGTTGTGGTGGCCACCACCAAGTCCAGGAAGATGTCCTACCGCACCTACCGAGCAGCCAAAATTGTGAGCCTCTGCGTCTGGTCCTTTGTCACTGTCATCATCCTGCCCTTTACTGTCTTTGCTAAGATACACAAGGAGCAGGGGCGCTCCCAGTGCGTCTTCGTGTTCCCCCACCCCGAGAGTGTCTGGTGGAAAGGCAGTCGGATCTACACCCTTATTCTAGGCTTTGTCATCCCAGTGTCCACCATCTGCACCCTCTACACCACTATGCTCTGCAGACTGAGACATCTGCAGCTCCACTGCAATGCAAAAGCCCTGGACAAAGCCAAAAAGAAGGTGACAGTGAT
The DNA here is from genome assembly GCF_000691975.1 of Corvus brachyrhynchos. NCBI lineage: Eukaryota > Metazoa > Chordata > Aves > Passeriformes > Corvidae > Corvus > Corvus brachyrhynchos. The sequence goes on from NW_008236767.1 coordinate 4,578,770, forward strand.
GGTGGTTGTTATCCTGGCTGTGTGCCTGTTCTGCTGGACGCCCTTTCACCTTAGTGCGGTGGTGGCCCTCATCATGGACATCCCACAAACTCCACTCGTCATTGAGATTTCCTACTTCATCACCAGCCTAAGCTATGCCAACAGCTGCTTTAACCCTTTCCTGTATGCCTTTCTGGATGACAGTTTCCGGAGGAACTTTCGCAAACTGATAGATTGCAGATCCGCCTCATAAAGCCAGCCCAACCCTCTGCCCTGTCCTGTGTCCCTCCTAGAGTCACCTGCTTCTCCTGGGTGACTCCAGTCTAGAGAGTGCTTTCTCTCCAGTCTCCTTGTGATGGCCCACAGGGCTTCAGGTTGTCTCACTACCCAAGACACGAATTGGGGCCTGGTGCGTCTTTCTCAATTGTCCTGCACTCATTTCCTTAGCACTGCTTTCCTTGCCCTGTGTTTTTGGTTGGTTGGTTACTTAGTTAGTTAGTTAGTTAGTTAATTAGTTAGTTAGTTGTTGGGTTTTTTACATTCCTTCTCTCTAATGTGCTTTCTGACCTAGGTTTGGAGCTGCCACAGGTCTCTTTTCCCTTTTTCAAGGCATTGTTTTGTGAACTCAAGACACGTGACTGTCTCAATCACTGGTGATTTGTAAAGCTCAATAAAAGTGTGTTACCAACTGTCCTGCTTAATGATTCCTCAGTCTCTTTCCGTACCTGCAGGACCTGCTTACCCAAAGTCTTGCAAACTTAGCAATATTGAAAAGGCACAACTCCAAAGGATAAGGAATAAACCAAGGTATTGAGCTCATTACGTTTTACAGGGGACTAAGATAAGGTAGTCAAAATCCATGATAACATGTAACAGAGCTATCAGTCTGGATTTAAGGAAAAAAGAGCAAGTCCTCCCTAATGAATAAAATACACAGGTGTGGGTTTGGAGCCACTTGCTGCAGAAAATAGCTTAACAGTGCACTTGGTCATAGTTTGCAAAAAAATGCAGCTTTTGTTTATATCAGAAGTGGTGAATACTTTATCATTTGTCATGTGTTTATGGGCTATTGCACTTACAGATATTTAGTTTGTGGTCCTAGAAAACAGAATCAGAGGGTATCTTCAGAACCAGTTACCTTTTAAGGGTTTGAAAAGATCCTTCTGAAACATGGAGAATATCCTGACTTCTTCCCTTAGAAATCACAAATAACTTGCAGTGGTTAGGCTACTTTTAAACTATCCCTCACATACTTGTATTCCACTTTTTGGTAAGATTTATTAATATTTTTCTTAAGAAGGAGAAGTGAAAAAAAAAATATAAAAAAATACCCAAAAGAAGGTTTAATTTTACCTGAAGCAGGAGAGAGAGGGTGAAAGTTTCACTAGAATTCATATGTCCAAACACTGCATGAGGAGGTTTTCTCCTCCTGTCTCATCTCCTCTTTTAGTCCTCTAAGGAAATCTACAAAAATGTTGAGGACTGAGAAATATCTGCAATCACTTAACATTTCTCTTCTTAGAGGTGTTCACTGCACTTCCTGCAGCAGATGCTAAATCAAAGTAGCACAATTTTTTACATATTTTCACCTCCTCTGAAAACAGAGAGATAGGGAATGTGGCTAAGGAATTGCATTTCCACTTACACAGGAGGGCATGATGGTTTTCAGGAGGTGCATAAGGATTTGTATGGCACATGCTCAAGTTTGCAGGTTGCTCCTGGGAGACCTTGCACCAGGTCCTTTCCCACTGCTGCAGTTTAAAGATCTGCCATAAGCGTATGGAAAGTTTCCTTTGTGAAATCCTTCCACAGAAACTCCAAATAAAAATTTTACTTGCAGATTATAGCAATTATGCACCCTGATACTTTATAATAACATATAACTGGGTTGACACTTAAATAATTTCTCCTTATAAGACATTGATATTCCCTGGGACAGTCAATGCTAAGTTCAACACCCAGGCTAGCTTTTATGGAAATGGAAGGACTCCTTTCGGGAATGACAGTGTTGTTCTGTTTCATTGGAGGGTGGATGATTTGACTTCCATCACACACAGAAGCTGGCCTTTGGAAGAGCAAGCCCAAAAGGTGTGGAGCACCCATCTCCACACTGCATAGAAAAAAATGTGCTTCGAGAACCAGTGTCCCACACTTTATCTTTCTGCCTGAAACAAAGCGTAATTAAGTTTTCCCACCAGCTGCCTGGTGGTCAGTCACTTGCCATGGAGAAAGAATTTAGTCTTTATGGGCCAAGTAGCAAAATCTCTCTTTGTTTAGGCTGCTGCTACACACACCACCTCTCTTTTATTCTTCAGTCATCATGTCCGCAACAACATTATTTGCTTAAAGACTGCATGCAGTTTAAAAAGTAAGCATCTTTATTCTCCGAAAAGACATTTGCAGCACCGTTGTGCCCTCTTTGGTGGTGGTCCTTCCCTGGAAACTGATGAATGCCAGTGAAATAAAATTCTCTGTCAAACAGTGACCATAGTGGCACAGATTTGAACATTGTTTGTGATAGTGACCACCTAAGTGCTTTGGTCATGCTGCTATGCAGTTACATTTGTCTCATCACCTGTCAGGGCTTCTTTTTACCCCAGAAATATTACTGAAACTTTGGTAGCTTTGTTGTGCTTCTGAAAAACCTACTCTGTTCCTATACATCAAACACATCTCTGAGATGCCGACTGATAGTTACAATAAGTTATAAGAACAGTCAGATTTGTATTCCATTTTTATCTAGCTTTGAATATCAAAATTGTAACTGTTCCTGAAAAATATAATCTGGTTCAAGTTTTTAAATAAATAAACAACTTTCTAGTCTAGATCAGTGTGGAGAGGGTTCTTTAAAATCTTTGTATTTCTCAGGAAATGGGAAAGCATTTTAAAGTATGCCTTTTCTCTTAGCCAATGTTTCATTTCATTGTCTTCCCCATGCTCATTTTTTGTTTTCCTAAAGGGAAAATATGAGAAGAATTATCTATTAGCAAATTTCACTTCAAAGTAACTTGGATTGCTTGTCTTTTTTCTAGTAGAATCATAAAAATGCAAACAGAATACCACCTGTTGTAAGCACAATCCTTCCCTAAATTCCTTCTCATTCTGAAGCCACATCTTACCTATTTTCACAGTAGGGTGAACATCTGAGAAGAATTCACTGTTTCTCCAAATGCTGGAGTTTTCCCAGGGTTGTTGGTCACAGAGCAGACTGAGGCTTGAGCAATGCCCAGCTCTGACAGGGGTGTTCAGCTCAGTTTCCTGCACTGGGCAGCCCCCACCTTGCACAGCTGTGCTGTCTGCAGTGTCTGTGACGTGTCTGGGAGCCTATCCCACTGTAGGAATTGCAGAGGAAGTTGAGTCTGGAGAGCCTGAGGAGGGTCCTGAGTGCTAAGTAAGGCCTCCTGGCACCTTGCAGAGCTTCAATATGAAAACACAATACTTAGTTCTTGCTTTAGCATATGCCTGTTTTGTTTGGGAGACAGAACATTCTGGCAGAGCCTAAATGTAACCCAAACCAATACTCAGCAGGAGAGGTTCAATTTTCAATCCTGCTGGTCAGCAAGGATGGCTTGGTGTTGTATAGATGCTAAACTTTGGCTCCCAGAGCAGCAATAGATGATAATATAACAATACATTTGCTCCCTTTAAGCATTTCGTTTTTCTTTTTTCTGGAGGAGGAGTTTTTGCTCCTGTTCAGCCCATGTTTAACCAGCAATAATGAAACTTAAGAGTGTCACATTGGGAGACAATAGAGTTGCTGTAAGGAAGTATTTTATATACATGGAAGTATTTTATATGTATGAAAATTATTAAAATAAAAATGAATTCATTTTTTCCACAGCATAACTATAACTTGCAACTGATATTGCAGATATTTGATACAGACTACCAGAGGGAAAGCAGAGAAAATAGAAAAACAGATTATATAAATAAATAGAATAGAATTAAATTTTCTGGCTACTTATGCCTTATCCTTTCCCTTGTTTATACTCCTCTGACTGGTGTTGAATTCAGCATTTTGAACTGTTGGCCACTGCCCAAAAGCATGCCTCAAATTTTGTCTGTGAGGGGGATTTTTGGCGGGGAACAAGGTGTAAGGGGTAGGAAGGGTTGTATTCTCGGGACTGTGGTTGGTTAGAGCACAAGGAGAATACACCTGTATAATGCCTGATGCCTTGCTCTGCAGAAAGCAGGGATGGGAAAACTTCTGGGACACAGAAGGGTCTGAGCCTTGGATAAACACAAAGGAGGACAACAGGTGTTTGCTGGTTTGATTGCAGTAAAGCCTCTTAAGTCAAGGCAGGAGAGAACAGTGTCATTTTTTTCTGTTTAAGTCAGTATTCAGCTTCCCACGTGCCAAAATAATGTGATTAAACAGAACCAGGCCTCCAGCTTGTGGCAGACTTGTCAGCACCAAATCTTTTCAATACCTTGACTTCTAAAAGACATGCACTGCTTCTCATGAACATCTCCCTGTAGTCTCTATATAGCAAGCTATAGAGACCCCGAGGGTAATCCTGTGTGTGACTGTCAAGCCCCCCTTCAACCAGGAACCTGAGTCCATGTGTCCCTTGGTGGCTCAGACACATCCTGGGAGCTCTGGTTAAAGACCTCTGGCAAACAAATATTCCTTCAGGACCATGAGTTTTCTATAAATTGTGTTTAAAAATCACCCTGCATACATTCCCAGCAACAGCAGAGTTGCCTGACTATTCCTGAGCCAGCTGCCCTAAACCCAAAGCTGATGTTGACCACCACTCCTACATTTCTGGTTCCAGAACGTTTCCAGTGCCTGCTCCTTTTAATCAATGAAAATGATCCTTTTTTCCTAATAAAATGCTTGTGAGCAAAATCTTCAACAGTTTTCCAAAATAAGTACTCCCATTTCTAAAGAAAATTAATACTCTATTTTTAGGTCTATTATTTTTAGTAATATTTTTGTCATAAGGACTTTATCTTAAATGAAGAATACACTAATTTTGCCTAGTTATGTTTGAGCAGATGGAGTTTCCCCCTATGAGTTCAGAAGTTCTGGAATTTTCAGGGCCTGGAAATAAAATAAACATTCCTTTTCCAGAGACTATTCCCATGAGGCCCAATTCAATGGCATGATATCCAAAAGTTTTAAAAATAAAACATAATTAAATTAATTTCTAATTAATCAAAGAGAAAAAAGGATCTTCTATTCACCCAGTGCAGACAGCAGATGAAAGAGCAGTTTACAGGCTGGAATTTAACAGACCAACATTTAGTCTAACACCAACATTGTTGTCTAATGCACACAGCACAACATGCAGCTGGTAAAACCCCTGTATGTTCACATGTGCAAAGGAGGCAAGTTTGTATTAAAAGACACTGTGGTTCTTTTTCTGGTAAGCAGCTTATATGAGCAGCCCAGTCATGACAGGGAAATATTTCTGTTCTTAACCCTGTCTGAGGGCTAATTGCTCACCAGTGTCAGTAAGGATCTTGCAGAAAAGCCCAACCCAGTTACGGTGGTCCCCAGCCCCTTCAGCTTGTTTGGCCTCTTTCTGCTTCAAAATAGTTCCCTTGTGGACAATAGAAAAATTTTCTTTCTCAATAGAGCAAGTTCTTTACGTTGTTTTGCCAATTTAAAGCATGATTGCAACACGAGGCAACCTCTTCTTCTGCTTTACAAAGTAAAAGAAAAATTAATTAAACTCTGCATAGGTTTTATGTATTTTCCATTTTCCCCATCTTTTTTCACTTTCATCTTTAGGAAGCATGAAGAAGAAGCACAAACCACCAACTTATTGCTCTCTGAAGGCTACACAAATGGTTCCAGAATCTTTTTTTACTTACAAAACCTTTATACCACCAGAGGGAGTACAAAGACAAATTATTCAGCAAATGTACTGAATGGAAACAAATTTCTGCTGTCATGCCTGACACTTAGCATGCATTTTTCTATGTAAGACATATTTTCCTCAAATTTTATTCAAATTTATTATTCTATGATAAACAGAACTATAACAAAATAGCTTTAATAAAGGTCAGGATTTTGTAGAGGCGTGATCCCAAAGCTGCTTGCCATTTTTCTGTTTCTTTGTAAGCATCCTCTTCCAGTATATAGTAACAATTCTCACTAAGAATGATGTCTGGATGCAGCTGAGGACACAGCAGGTCCTCACATTCCCACTCCCACTCAATCAGCCCCCCAGAGAGACTGGTTTGGGGGAGTGTTGGGCAGGTGTCACTGACATAAAGCAGAGCCTGTGTCAGCAGGCAGAGGCCAACTCTCCTCCACACCATTCCTCAAACAAGGGCAGCCCCAGCTGCCTCCAGGCAAGGATTTGTGTGTCTCTGTACTCTGCTTCACCCTATTTTCATTAACTGGAATTTTTTTCCCCATTTGCCTTTTTGCTGTCCCTGGTTCCCATTATCCCCACACTGTATTTAATGTTTAGGACACTTCCCCTCCTTTCAGCTTTCAGCCCCGAGATGGCACTGGTTCTTCACTGACAAGCCATCACTGTTTTCCTAAACCAGAGTTAAAGACTAAAATAAAATGTTCCCGAGCACTAATTAGGACACTGTGTTAGAGGATAATAAAAATTAGCAAGGGGAAACAAAAATATACTGAATTTTTTATTGCCAAATATATATAAAATATCATGAATTCTTATACAATTTTTTTTTAAATGGAGATTAGTACTTTCTAACAAGTATTGGTTGAATAAAGTATGCTGAAAGCATAGGAGTAGTTTGGGTTAAACCTAGATTAAAACTCCTTTTTGCTCCTAGATTCAAATTTTCAGTCCAGACACTAGACAGATCAGTAAGGGAACAGATTCTCAACCAAAACTCTCAAGTCCTTAAACAAAACTGGGGATTTTCTTTAGAGAAAATATGTCCAAAATATTTTATTTTTTTAAGGCGTATATTAAGTAAAAGAAAATCTGTATGATTCTAGTAAGGAGCAAGCAGCTTAATAATTTAAATATCTGGCAGAATTCTCAGGAGCTGTAAGGGCAATGGGCTTGGATACAGTTAGTGTGATTTTCATAAATAAATAGCTAACAGTGTAATGTGTCTTTATAGAATATTACAGGCTCAGGTGTTGCTACAGTTCCCTTCAATATTCCAGTGTATATTTATGTTTCTTGTTGCATGGCAGTCATACAACATGCCCGTGTGGCAGCAGATCCCTTTCCTGTGGGAGGAAATCTGGGCTACACCACCTGGCACCTGGTGGGTTAGCACTCCTCAGCTCTAGCTCTGAGGTGCTTTTCTTCTGCATTACATCCCTGCCTAATGAGGCCAACCCAAATTAGTAAGAAAATGTTAGAATAGTGGAGGTGCTGGTTGGTTGTTGTTATTTTCTGCTGATACTGTGGTTGCACTGAGATCCTAAGTAGTCTGGGTTGTTGTGGTAGACATTCACCCACGTACAGAAAATTAAGAGCTTCACAAGAGAATTTGCAACCTGACAGAGACAGACACTGTCTTACTTTTCTGGGGACACTGGTCTCCTGGAACACTGAGAGGACCATGAGCCTGCTTCCCTCCTTGTGTCAGGAGAGACATGTATTTCCCAAGGTGTACTTTTCATTTCTGCATTAGATTCACCTTAAAACTGAACCTGAAAAATTGTGCATGGGCTTTTATGCCTCACTCCCTGAATCTGTGTTACAAAATGGATCTTCAGCTAAAGAAATAACAAGGCTGATTTCTGGTTGGCATAGTGACATAGCAGCAGTATGCTATATAAAACTACCATGTGATTTATATTAGGTACCTATGGAAGCTATTGTCTTCATATTTGATGGGCCTTAGAGTTTGGCATTTGTTCTCTGTGATGAGCTAAAGCTACTCAACTATCAGCAAGAGTTTGTGTGACAGATCATTGTTGGTTTGTGGTGCTGCAACATGTGATGAGAAATTTGGACAACAAAATATGTAAACTTATTATAAAGAGAGAAAGCACCTAGCTCTCATTTTTGGAGATACCTTGACCAGTTTGAAAAACCAAACCCAAAACCAAAAAACCCCTGTCTTCTAAGGAGCACTGAAGTATTAAAAGGAAAAGATGCAAAAGATTATGGTAATCTTTCCCTTCTTCTAAAGTTTTGATACTTCTCTGATGTTCTTGTTCATTCACAGAGGCTATATGTGGTAAAGAGAATAATAAAATGCTAAACATCTCCTCAAAAACTGCTATTCCCAAAAAGCACAGAACAAACTTCAACTCCCTTGACAAACTTTTTCAGTGTGATAAAGAGTTCTGCTGACTCTTACTTAAACTCCTCTGAAATCAAAAACACATCAAGAAATGTCATCTAGATAAATTAATCCTGGTATAAATAACTTAGCACGCAATTAAATAAACCAAGTCAAACCAGAATATATGACAGGAGAACCAATGCAGAAATCACTCTAACAGGCCCTAGTGGAGTTAGCAAACATATTTTGAACTTTTTCCTGTATCAGTTACAGGACTCTTATTCAAGGTTGATTAAATCTGAGATGGCCAGTCTCCATCCCTCTGTGACTAGGCAGTAAATGAGGTGGCTCTCAGTGGCTATAATACACAGTTAATTTTTTCCATGTTTTCAAGGACCATAACTACTGAGTCACAGTACTGTAGCCAGAAGCATTCAAGACGAAAAATAATATCCATTGTAAAATGCTGAAACAAATCCTCTATTTCAGAGTTACCATTCTGGATCAAACCAATGGTCTCTCATGTCAATCAGTCTATTTTTAATGGATCCTATATTATGTTTCCTGATGTGGTGATGCACAGCTGTTTTCAAGGACATTATTACTTAATGTGTGTGGGCAGGTGGCAAACATTGTTACCTGTCAGAATTAAATCTGGCAAGGCAGAAATAGAAACCTTTTACAATTCTTTTTATTATTTGTACAATGAGAGCATACAGTGGGCCAATAGGATTCTCCTGGGTTGGGCATTCTGCAAAACACTGACGAAAAGATTTTGGTCATAATAAAATTAAAACTAGTCTCTTTAAAGCAAAGAAATAAGTGGACAAAGGAAGAAGTTCTAAAGGGTAGGAAAAGCAAATTATGGATAAACTTAGATTTCTTTCCAAAACATGGACTGAAATTTGAGAAGAAAAATAACAAAAGAGAAGACAGAAACTCTCTAGCAATCTACAAGAGGTGAGCAGATGACCCTACATATTGCATGTCAACAGGGCCCAATTCCATTCACCAGTTACATCTACTCAGAGAGGGAATGTTTTCCATCCACTCACCAGATTCAGAGGGCAAGGATAGGGAAATCCCTAAAGCAAGGATGAATACCTATTCTAGTTTATCACAGCATGTGAAAGACAAATGGGGTTATATACAATGCCAGTATTCATCCAATATGTAACTTTATTATCAGCACCTACATGCTACATTAAATTAACTCTTCAGAATAACTCCACAGTTAGGACAGATCTCACGTACTGCTCTGGGGAAGTCCAGGTTCCACTGTTTTTTCTCAAATTCAGACGTTGCTCACTGAAGATGTTAAGTCAAGACTTTCTTTTCCTCCTCTGCCCTATCAGTCATCCCATCAATCTCTCTTTACAAGTTCACAGGTGCTCTGCAAAACTGATTTCTTCTACCTTTTCAGGGTCTTTAACATGTCCCTATCAGAGAGTCAGGCTTCACTGTGCATTTCCTCTTGTCTTCTGAACTGCCTCAATCAAGTTCATGCTACCACTACAATGGAATGAAGTAACATGTTCTTTATTGAAGTGTCAGCTGCTCTTCTGTTCCTCTCTTGTCTACTTTTAGGAGACTCCAGCATCCTCTGCACAATTCCTCCCACTGCTCCTGCAAGGGGAATTTGTCATTTATGGCGTGCTGCAAAAGCTTTTAGGAATTGCAATCCACCTGCTAAGAAGTTCACACCTGTCAGGGGCCATGATGAAAAGCAAAGCAAAGCAAGGCAGCAGCAATGTTAATTTTTAGAGGATGTAAAAAGAAAATGTGGCATAAATGAGTAACTGCTTCCTTTGTTGTTAAAAGGTGTTTGTACTCAGAAAAACATCTTGCAGCAATTTGTTAAAAGAGAATCTGACCCAAAGTTAGCTGATATTAATAGGAATGGGGAGAAGAATGGCTCTCAGATGCTTCCATGCTGGGGGTGCTGCACACTGTCTAAGGAACCCAATGCAATTCTCCGACAAGGGCTATGAACCTCCTTAATATGCAATGGTAAAATTACCAATGTTATACTTGCAATTATATGTATAAATCACTACTAAACACATAAATAAATGAAGCAATTTATGACATTAGATGAAGAAATTATGAACTTAACCATATAATTTCTGTTTTATAAAATTGCAGAGAAAAAAAAAGAATGCTATGAACTAAAGATGTGGCTAAGCACTACAAGCTATAATACTAATATGTACAAGGAATCAAGCAACCTAAATAATTTACTAAACTCATGAAAATCATACAAATCTTAATATTATAATTTCCAACCACTTTCCCAGCAATTTTATTGCAATGAATGGGTCCAAAAACTGTGTCTTCAATACTGTTCATAGTACATTATATATGTATTATAACATAGTATGTTAATTCAGTTGCTCCAAATTTAAATTACAGAGTTTTTTACTCCATTCTAATTTACTTTCTAACAGAAAATTTAACTGGGCAGTATTTTATTATTAAACAAAAAAATCTGATTGTCAGGTTTTGTGTTTCTATTGCATGTTGTATGTGTAGAACAGTAGCTACAATATGCTAAGTAGAAAACTACAGCTAAAAATGAATTTTCTACATATTTGGAACTCTGCTTACAAAAATTAAAAGTAATTGAAAATGCCTGAGAAATTTATGCAGTGTGTAATTACAAAGTGCTAGAAGTACGATTATAGACTTGCTAATAAGCTTTTCATTTCCTTCCCCCTTATTTTAAATATTGCTTCATCTTAGATGATTTATTTCTTTCTTTCATAACAAGAGAAGGCTTTCCAAAATGAGGATTTTTATAGAGCTTTGCTATTTTGCAAGGGAAAAAGTTTCCAGGAACTGTTTATATTCAGCAATAAGCTCTTACATAATAACATTATTTTAAATAAAGTTTATGTAAACCTCCTAGAGCACCTTGGTCCAATGAATATTAAATTAGAGCTGTTCAGTATACTCCACTTCTTGGAATCAAAAGTAGTTTGGATGGGAAAAAAATCACAACCAAGCAAAATAACCACCAGGTCTTTGAAATTATACATGCCAACCTTGGCAACATTTATCTGGAAGCAGCTACTTCACCGCAGCCAGAGTAATGATGATTGCTCTTTCCATCACTAACCTTAAGATCAGGGGGAAAAAAATCAATTCTTCAGAGAAACAGGGAGTAACAGGAAAGAATTTGCTCTAGGAAGGATGGCATAGGCAAAAAGCAAGGAAAAACCCCAAAGAGGAGTCCTTAGTTCTGTCCTTTCTTGTTCTCTTTGAATAAATGGTGCATTGTTTAAGAAGTCTTAACTGCAAGGAAAGACATGCAGTTGAGGTGCTCTTCGCAGTCTCACTCAGTTGCCTGTCCAAAGGCTGCCTAGTCCTAACTCTGTAACAGTTTAAAGCAGAGAGGGCCTGCAGTAGGGATGGGCTTACGGAAAGCCTCCCTGAGGGTCCTCACCACCAAAACTGTGTTTATCTACCACAAAAGTAATGATTTCCTGGGCTGCAAATAGATGTTTCCCAATCTAGCCACAGCCTGATGTGTATCCAAGAGCTTTCTTGTTTTCACTGCAGCTTTCATGTCTGAATGTAGAAACTCAACAAATCTGCACTTATTAGGAAGTTACTTTAACAAAGTATTTCCAGTTGACTCTGACAAGGACTTTGTAAAAGCAAAATTATTTTTTCTGACTGTTTGCCTACATGATAACAGAGATAAGAGAGCCATGTAGCACATCATGCCTTATCTGTTGTTTGTCACTAAAATAAGCATGAGGGGCAGCACCTGGTCTGAGCAGTAAGTTTGAACCACTAATGAATACAACAAAGACACCTTGCAGGGTCAGATTAATTTATCTGTGGAAAAGAAGTGCAAGAGTGAGCACAATATTTTCGCCACTTTGCAGGTGGTTTCACAAAGTAACAGCAGAAGCCAGGTCTTTTCAGAAGTCATATTGTAATTGAGGGCAACATAGACTTTGAAAAAGACTCACCTCAGTAAACTCCCTGCAACACTGTCTCCTGTCAGTTCATGCTGGTATCACACAAATACTCCTTTCCTCATCAAGAGTATGGCTTTGCCTTATAATACACTTGTATGGTTTACTCCTTTCACAACAGCAGTGTATATATATTTAACAGCCTACTGAGTCATCTGTATCCAAAATAAACTAATTGTAATAAATTGGAATTTTCATTAAAATGAGGCAGGTATTGATATTGTGTGTATATATATATATATATATATACACACACACACATTACTGCTTGTGTCTCCAAAGCAACGTCAGCTCAAAAGCCCTTTCAGGACACAATACTGTGGTACTGCTAGGAACACATTAATATCTTTCTGCAAAGACCATCTGAACTCCCTAAAGTAAAATCTTTGCCATCTGAACCTAATCTTACACACCTTTCTATTTCCCATGAAAATCCTAGTCAGTGTATTGATTTTTTCCTTCTGCACAGATTAGGAACTTTTCAAATACGCTAAACTGGAGAAATAACACAAACAAAAAATAATTCTGAGAATTGATCTAACAGGTAATTTTTATTATTCCTCTTATGAGAGATAGCTACTCACATGATATTCTACTGAGGGGAGAATGAAGATATGCATGCCAAAAATCTAATGCAGAATATGTTCTAAAATTATAACTACTGTGAAGTGCATTTCAAAGCAGAAGTGTTGTTCAGTGTTGGGAAAACAGGAATAAATAAATAGAAAAGGTCTGTTAACATGCTTTGATTGAGGTCTCTCCAAATTTTGAGGTTGCTTTTGCCATCCTCTATCAACTAACTCCTCAGCGGAGAATTTTCCCTGACTGAAAACATGATGACCTGACCAGATTCTGGCAACCTGCTTTAGCTGAGCTGAAGATGGAAATGTTTTTAACTGTACTTTCTTGAAATACAAGCTGAAGAGTCATCTAGTTACCAAAAACCCCAAGTAAGAAAAATAGTCTTTGCACTGTCAGAAAGACATTTCACGTCACATTATGGCTGTTATAGGTAGATTACTCACCCTTTATATCAAGATGTTCACCTTCAAGAGGAAATATTTTCTCGTTGAAGTTTCTAAGAGACAGCATTTTATCCAAGCAGATGGATGCTAGAAACAGTTTTCCTTTAGGAAAAAACTAATTCTTACTTATTTAAAATAAATACTATTCACATTCTAATGATGTTTTGTATGATATAGGCATTATATATATTTTGTTTCACCCAGCTATATCACCCCACAGTTATGCAGGCCTATAGATTATGCCAGTAATCCTATCAATAGTTCTGTAACAATACAGTATTTCAATGAAAGAGAAGAGATTATCTAAACACATAAAATAATGTCCTTCTGAGGGATGTTTGCCAGGAGTTAAAACATCAATTTTTTGTATCTGTTACATTGATCTATAACACTTTAGCAAATGAATTTCACATGTACTCTATGACCTCTCATAGGCTTAAGAGAAAAAAAAACTTCTTTGAGCTGCTCTTCTACCTTTTAGAGTCTTCACTTTTTGATCTTATCTGAGTCCTTTTCAGTATCTCAGATAGCAGAAGTGTAAAATAATATCTCCATACAGGCAAATCAGCATCAGGTTCTGAGAAATAATTTTTTAAACAGAGAATTCAAGCACTGAAGGGTTAATGGGGAATGCCATTTAATCAGTTCCTCAATAGTGTAAGTTCACAGCAGTTTCAAGAGGACAGTAGTATTTTTAAAGGCTCTTATCATACCAGATTCAAGCCATACATTTAGCTACGGTTACATATCCTCAAATTAATTTTACTGCACTACAGCTGGTATCAGCTTATCTTTGTAGCACAGGCAGTACCAGTGATGTTTTAGGACTAATATATAAAAAATAGTCTCTAGTTAAAGCTATTAATATCAACAAAGGTGCAGGCTACTTTGCATTGTATAACCCACCCTGAAACATCAGTCTTGCAAACAAGGCAAATGGATAAAGACACAGTCACTTTCTCCACTCAGAGGAGTATTTTCAACTTGTTCATTCCATTGTGCCAATCATGTTTTACAAGGTACAAATGTAGAATTCCAAACCTCATGATTTCTTTTTTAAAAAAAGTACTAGGTCATTTGTAACCTCATGATGATCAACCAAAACTTCTTCATGACATAAAGAAACTAGCATTTCTCAAATTACCTCCAGGGAGGATTTTGTTTTCTTTTTTCCTAGTTTGGTTTTCCAAATTAGAAAATCTCCCTCTTTTGAAAGTTTCAGTTGTGCATTTGGGTGATAGTTTCCACCTAAAAACTAGAAACTAAATCCATCAGATTTAAGTTCAAAATGAATAGCATTGGAACCCAGCTAGTGTGAGAAGGAGGGGAAAAAAATTACCCAAAATTTATATAGACAGGAAAGCTTGTATATCAGAACTGCCAAGTGATCCCTGTTTGAAATTGGTGCTCCTTCCTAAATGAGGAGGTGGACTGCAGTGGGGCAATTAGTTATCTAATTACTCATGGCAGTGTTGTGTACTCTTCTTTAAGGGGCCATGTTTCTGAATTCCTGCCTTTAACATGCATTTTTTCCTTCAGTGACTAATCAGTATGGATAAAGTTGGACAGCAGAATTAAAATCATCCTTTTATCTGGCAAACATTTCCTGCTGTCTTGCTTGTGTACATTTGCAGTGCTTCTCAAACCTTGCCCTTCTTTCACCTCCCCTCTGCTGTTCACCCACACCTCCCTTTACCTGGCATGGTTGACAAAGGAGATAACTACCTTAAGTACAGATGGACCCCCAAATATTGGTGCTTTGGTGTCAGAAGCTGCCTAAATCATTCAGATATGCTGTTGGCTGGAGTGCTGCCTCTCGAGAGCCTTTGGAGCTTGGTCAGGAACAGGAGAGGAAGGGGCACCAGGACACCCTTGTGCCAGTGGAGTGTCCACAGCCTAACCTAATGATGATGAATGGGGGTAAGACATTCTCATGCACTACAGACTAGAGGGAAAAGGGAAGAATTAAAGTCTGAGAAGAGTCAGCAGTATTTCCTGCACTGTATTTCAGGTGACAGAGATGACCAAACCAGCAAAAAAATATGAAAAAAAGTAGAAGCCCCATTACCTTTGTGCCTTCTCCCTCCTGCAGGCAGTGCACCTCCTTCCAAACTCTAGGCAAGTTGCTATGGAAACTATCAGCATGGCTACAAAAATAGGGAGGAATTATAGACTTCATCCATATATATGTTATTTAACTTCATTAAAGAGAGATAAATGATACAAGGTGGCAGACCCTGCTACTAAGACAGTTTCACCCTGGGGAAGGAAGGACCCTCTGCAGAAGGGATCTTAGCTGACCATCAACACTTTGACCAAGGTCACCCAGAGGAAAAGAACATCAGCAAACTCTGCCCCTCTTCAGCTGAGAACAGTAAGTGCAAGATGCCCATCAACGACTTTCGTTTGTTTGTTTTGTTGAACTCATGTAACCTGCCAAAAAAAGAGTCCCATCGCTCCTTTCCTCCTGTTTTGCATCTTGACATCGCATTAGGAATTTATTTTCATGTGTAAGCAAAGAGGTTAGGGGACCATTTCAACACTGGTAGGTCTCTAAGAAGGCACTGGGCATAGATGTCTCCATCTCAAATTTAGCTATTTGAAAAGCAACAATGCAGAAAAAGGAAATAAGAGAGTAAAGAGAGCAACATATGACAGGGGTGCTTTCAAATAACAAGGTACACAGTTAGACCCAGCCTTTCCATTTCTCCCATCCCTCTGAGAGTTTAAAATATTCCTATATTAGTTAATAAATTTGAAGAATAAAGTCAAATATAGCACTGTGTATATAAGGAGAGCTGTAGAAGGAGAGAAAGAGGAGGTAAGGGACTCCATTAATCATTCCTGGATTTTATTTTACTTTCTTAAAATTAAAATAACTTAACACTTGCTGAACAACCACTTCAGAAATCTTTGCAACTCAAAGCTTTTTAATGGCAGCGTACAGATGGATGGAGGGAACTGGAAGATTCAAGCCATGTTACTCTGCAGTTCTCCAAGCTGCATTAAGCAGTCCTATATAGGGAATTTGGGAGAACCTGGCCAGAACCTGTGCCTTCGTCTTTTCGCCTTCAAACTGACAAAAATGTTTCCTAACCAGAAAAAAGGGTATGGTATGTTGTAACTAATTTAGCTTCCTCTTAATTCTCTCTACGGTGCTAGTTTTTTATTCTCTCTCTGTCCTGCTTCACTGAAAAGAAAAAGGAAAGAATTACAAGGTAAATTCCATTTCCTGACAAAACTTTCAGAGCTATAAAAAATAGGCAAGCATTGTAAGTTTAAGACTGTAAAAAGAAATCCTTGTCTTCCTAGGCCCCAAACCACTAAACACTGATCCAGTCATAAGCACATGAGTAATTTAAATGAGCTCTTGGATTGAAGCCAATAGATAAATGTTAAATATGTGCCTGTCCCAGCCAATGCACACAATCTGGTTTTAAATGTGACATTTACATATATATATATCTTTTGCAGTTGGGGAGATTACAAAAGCTGTTTATAAACCAGAACATAAGGCTAAAATCGTGATTAAAATTGTCCTCTCTGGCGATATTGTGAAGCATTGTATAATTTTGTTTGCAAAAGCTTGGAAAACACAAATATTAATGCAATTTACATTTAGCCCACTTTCTACTAAATATGACATGTAGACAAGCTATGAAGAGTAAAACAAACAGATTCTATGCACAACAGAAAATTTCAAAACAACTGAAATCCATGGGGTGTTGTTGAGTGTTACCTACTTCAGTGGCATTGAAAGACAGCTGTGAGTTAAAATTACAGTTTAATTTGCATTAATGCATTTTCACAAAAATCACAGAAAGAGGAGAACATATTTGCTTTTTTTTTTTTTTAACTGAAATTCAAGGGAGGGAAAAAAGAGGATGTTTTACTCCACAAAGAAAATAATTGTTCAAGTTTGACAGGCAAATTGAGCTAACTGCATTAAAGATGAGTGAATTTAATGTTTCCAGACTCAAATTTTTTGCAGGCTTAACTGTGAGATAATAAAATAAATTTCAGCATTTTGTGGCTTCGATAACATATTAATATTTTCATAAGTACGTTTTCTGACACCCAGGCAAAAATAGAGATTAATAAACAGAGATGCTTCAGCATTACCACAGCATAAAAAGAGAAGGACCTAACCCTGCATCCTTTCCATATAGCAATAACCTGCCTGATCCTGTGATAAATTTGTCCTGGTGGGACTTCGTTGTTCCATCACACTCATGAAAGTGAAGAGGCATCTCTATAGCTTTTTAGCTAATCTTATTGATGTCTTTGCAGAGAACTCAAGCAGTTCTTAAATTGGGTTTTTAAGGGGCTTTATGCCCATTACTGCTGCAGTTGACCTTCACGTATCTCATCCTACAAGAAATCTGCTTACGCGCTGGAGCTCCCTACGCATTCACCATCAGATCAGGAAATGCAGAGGAGATGGGATGGGGACACTTGCATGAGCCTTTGAGAAGAAGGGAATGCTTAATCTGGCCCACTGGTTGGGAGCTCCCACACTTTACAACACAACTCAGCAATCTCTGCTAATGCTACCTACATGATTGATACTTTTCAAAATCGAACATGGAGGCAGACACTTTCTTCCAAAGATGACTATGGCACACATTCATCCCCAATCCACCAGCCTAGTGGAAAGAGTTTAAAGAGGAAGTAGATGAAGTGCAACTAGTCAAGTTCAGTGTTCACATGCTCCAGTATCCTCTTGTCATCACAAAGGTGGTGCAAGTCTTAGGACCTCATTAAACACACCACCAATGCAGAGGTGTTCAATGCTACATGAAGGATTTTCCAGTTTATGTTCCCGGTTTACAGTGGGATTAGCTCAAGGTGCAAGCTGGGACACCATGTTTCTTCATCCTCCTGTGACATTAAGGTACCCAGACAAGAGGTTGAAAAAAGGATAATGGAGCGAGCAGAGTATGAGTGTGTGCTTCAGGTGCTACTTGGGTGTTGTCCAAAAGACTGCCACACACACATGGCCTACAAAAATGGCATGCAGGACTGGAGCTGAGGACAGAGAGCCTCACAGATCACAGGCTTAGGCAGAAGGTCTGCCATGTTTGCATGTTGGTAAGGTGGGGGTTACTCCTTGTGGGTGGGAAGTGTTGTGCAGATTCAAGGAATACTTCACTTGTGGAGCAAAATGGGGCAAGATTGGGTCATGCCATGCACTGCACAAGTGATATGGGGTCAACTTTTCCTATGCATTAGAGGAGTCTGCAATTTTAGCAGAGCACAAGATAGGTGGAAATCCACTTTACCAGTGGTAAGGAAGGGAAATTGTGTGGCAGGGTGTCTGCTGGGATGTCCACTCAGTTTGGGGCCAGAAGAGTCACGATTTCTCCTAAAAACACTGAGGTCTTGGCAAAAGACTGGAATCTAAGAGATGTCTCTGGGGAAACTCCTCAAATCAAAGGATACGCCAGTCACATCACTGCCCTGAGGAGTGGCAAAAGATGGTGCTTTCCAGGATGTTCCATGTAAGACTGCAAGCTCAAGCCAAAGGAATAACCTGTTAGCTCAGCTCAGTGAGCAGTAACAACCTCAGCTCCCAGCAAAGGAGGCAAAGGAGGGATTTGGTTGTGACAAAATAGGGCAGGCTGGGCAAAGGATGAACCTGGATGTGACTCATCAAAGGCCTGAACAGGTCCCAGCTTCACCAATGACTCTTGCAGCAGCACAGAGGACATGGAAGTTTCAGCTAAGTCAAGATCCAAACCAAACCCCTGCATAGTACCCATGAAATACCCATGATCCATCTTGTTATATTTCTTCCCTGATCAAGGGACAAGAAGACAAGTGGCAGACAGCTCCTATATGTCAGGTGAAAAAAGCCACAAATCAGGAAAAAAGTTTTTACAGATACTCCAGCCCAGGAATTCCTACATCTGATCTGAGAGAATTATGTTCCCAGCACACACACATTCTTCAGCAGTATGTGCTTTCCTGCAATATCATCATTTCCTCTGAGGATCAATACTGACTGCCAGTTCATCAGTTTGGGAAAATTTCTCTCCTTCAATGAAAGAATGTCTTCCTGCATGAGAGTGGGAGAATTAATCCAAACAGCAGCAGAGTCCAGGGCCCACACATCTCAGAATTCACAGTAAAATTGCATAATCAGCTTGCCAACGCCCTAGGGTTTTTTATTAGGCAGTTGGTAACAAGCTTCAAATAGGAGTTCCTTTGTCCTAATTCTTCACACTGACCATTTTAAACCTACCAAGGACTACGATGAACAGAATATGAAAAGATGGGGTACACATGACCTCCAGAAGTACTGCTGTCTTTTCCTAGACACAGGTGATTGTTGCTGCCTGCCCCCAACGTGCAGCAATCCCCGCTGCAACAGGTGATATTTTTCTTGGCACCTCTATTTTTCCTCCAGGTGTTGGATGCCTGTCATGGTTCACATATAGATAGACACATATCCCAACAAACATAGGCACACAGCTGGACAAAGGCACCCCAAGCCTGATGGTCTTGCAGCATCTGGAGCTCATTCTACTTCTGGTATTTGCTGCGTGAGTTGCCAGGGAAGATCAGAGAGGTACCTCTGAGAGGTATCCCAATACCACATCTCACCACTGGGAGATCCTGTACAGTCATTCCGAAAGGGTCTTCTGCCTGTGTTTGTTCTTCACGTCCCTCCATCTCTGTTCTAGGGTAAAAGCAAACCTCTCCTCCACACAGGGGAAACAGGACTCCCAGAAGATCACTACAAAGCCCAAACTCTTGATATAGTTCTTGCTGGAAAGCCAGTAGGTCAATCTCACAGTAGAGAAGGGACAGATACTTGTCAGAGACAGGAGGTTGAAGAATTTTTGATTGCTTGTTTTCAAGTCTCCCTTTCATGAAAGATGGTTTTAGAATTGCTGGATATTGCCAGTGCAACCCCCTTGCATGACAGATATATGTAAATTCATGGTTATACATGAATACATGTGTCATTCAAAGACAAGTTTCTCCTCTAACACCCATTTACACAACTCTTTTCTGAAGGAGCAAAGAAATGAGACACATATTGTCAGATTGAAATGGGTTCTAGGAAAATGTTTCTCCCTACATTTTTTCACACATTTCCAAAACAAGAAGCCCTCCACCCCCCAGGAACTCCACATTTTCTCAGGTTCCTCCTAGGAACTCCACACACATCGAAACCGTGCTGCTGTGGAGGTAGATAACATCATGTTATTGCCAAAAATAACCCCTAGAATTTGCTCAGCACAAGTTATTGTTCTGCATAAGTTACCCGTGGGAGTCTTTAAGCAATTTTTTAGACCACCTCTGTCCCACATTGAGTTCCCTTATACCCTGGATGTGCTCCATATATGCTGGCAACTTTCAGCACAGCTCATATAAGCTCTCAGTTCTGCAGCTGTGAGAAAAGTGAGGAAAGCTGTAAACATTTACAATGACTATTGATGACCAAACTGTTCAGGTGCAAAGGAAACAGTCCACCTTTAGTAGTGTAGAGGGCCACTCCTGGGCTTCATGTCCATTAGTGGGATGCACAATATGGAGTACAGTTCAGCTGCGTGTTAGATTTATCCCTTTCTGAAAGTGTAGGACTGGCAGTGCCACCACTTCAGGGTGTATGTTCTGGCAGCTTGAGTCCACACCTGCTCATCACCAAGGAAATCCATGAGGTTGCCCTCAGACTGCCTGCTGTGGCAAGCAGCAAGGATTTTTGTCACAATGTGTAATGTACAATTACACAATGCACAATGTACAATTACTATGAACCTCATATGAGAGCAATTAGGTCTTCTACCTTCACAGGAATTCATCAGTCCTGTAGCAAAGAGATGGACCTTCAAGCATGATTCAAGTGAGAGCCTTCCTCATAGACTACCAAGAATCATGATGTGAAGTGTTGGAAACATTTAAGCTTCACATTTTAGATCTTTCTCTGCAAGCACCTCAAAGGCACCTCTGCCTCAATCCCAAAGTGCTGATACCACTAAATATTATCAGAGAAGCAATATGACAGAGTTACAGACAGCTGGCATTTCTACTCACTGATCTGTTTTCAAGTATGAACTACCAATAAGCAACAATAAAGAAAAAAACATTTTAATTTAACAGAGTAAAATATGTAACTATAAAGCCTTTTTCACACAAAGTTTGCCAGCAACATGAGACAACAGAAGTGATAGATTATCACCTGGTGAACTGCTACACTCTTTTGGAAAGCTATCCCTGACATTACCAAAAAGAAAAAAAAAAATTCACAATAAAAATAATTAAGTACT
>NW_008236767.1:4600243-4601685 GCF_000691975.1 Corvus brachyrhynchos
AAAAGTTTCACTGAGCTTTAAAGAAATTTTTCCACATCTTCAGCAGTTTTTGCAAGTTTAAGGCAATGAACAACAGATTTTCTGTGACTGAAATAGCAAAGCTATCCACTCCTGTATATTCAGTTTATGGCATATCATAAAAACTTGACAGGTTTCAACACTGCCCACAGTACTCAACAAGTGAGTCTTTTCCCTGCAAATTCTGAGCATCCTTCCATGAGATTTTCAATTACAGCTGGGGGCATGTCGAAAGCACTGCAGAATTTGGCCTATGAAGATGGAGAAAGGAAGAAGGAATAAAGTTTGTTTCCCCACCTTCTGCGTATTCCTACCTGGTCAGTCCCCATGGCTTTGAGCATGCAAACTGAACCTAGACCCAAAAGAAATAGTTATGCCTGACAGCATACTAGAAAGATACTTGATAAATTATTAAGTAAAGTATAAAAAAGTAAAGCATAAAAACCCCCAAATTATTAAGGATCTCCAAGATTAGACGTAAGACCAGGAACAAAAGTCCTTTCTCCCATTTACTGTCTCCTAATTTAAGGTAGACTCTTGAAAGGTATAATCTAATGTAATCTAATTTTTGATTTAGAAACAATATAGTAACCTCGACAAAAGCACTAACTTTATTGCTTGCTTCCTATTGACTGTTAATATTCAGATTAATTTAATTTCAATAAATATTGATTTAATTTAAATTGAAGTGGATTGCAATTTTTACCATATTTCAATTACATTATTGCTTTACAGTGTCATAATATAAAGTAGGTCTACTAGTGTAGATGAAAATACAGCTTTCATCTGCTCTGGAGAGCAAATGTCATTAAAATCAGTCTAGGTCCTTTCAGGATAAAATTTTCAATAATCCCCATGAGGATACCATAATCTGAAATTTGAAATTCAGCTATACTTTACCTCCTAGACAGATATTTGGCAGTCTTTAAAGTTAGCACTCAGAGTTTATAATGAGAGGTCCTGAACAGACTGTATTTCCTGGGTCAATGCTGATAGATTGATAGGATCCTATATATATAAAAGCCCATCAGTGCTTCTTTAATTCTACTTGTTTTCTCACTCAACTTTTTGAACCCCACTTTAGTGAAAAAAAGTTTTAGAAGCTCATCTTTTTATATAATCTTTCACATATTCTGGCCTATTGCTAAAGCATCTGTTGAAAGTGTTGGCCAATGGTAAAACACACATTTTTCTTTCATCTCTGCCATAGCTTTATTCCAAAACTGACTGTATTTTGGCAGGAAAACACTATTCCCATTTCTTGGGAAAGAGCATCTCTTCTTTCTCCATGCCTAGAAACTCTTGCTACCTGTGAAATCCCTGCTTTGAAGCAGTAGCTGGCTATGCCATGCGACAGCAGGGACTCAGAGAAGCAGCAGTGGTGACTGAAGGAAGGTGTAATGACAATTTTTTCCTTCTGTGCT
>NW_008236767.1:4601700-4622165 GCF_000691975.1 Corvus brachyrhynchos
TGTTTCTCTCCAACCTTCTCAGCACTCACACACTTTCCTACTGAGTTTTCCAGTGTGCTTCTCATCTTTTCCATGCTGTGGGGGCATAGCTTGCACTTTTAGGCCAGGATACTGCACACTCCTCTATTTATGTTGAGAATCTAGACTGCACTGAGGTAAATTCACATCTTAGGATATCTATATTGATTTTTTTTTTGTTTGACTCAATCTATCAGGAACACAAATGCACAGTTGTTTAGGGTTTTCCATACTCCTTCTCCAGCTGAAAGGATGAAACTACTTTTGTAGTGTTTCTGCAGATATTCAACCCTTCTGGTAGCAGTTTCAAATTTCCCTTAACATTTTATATAATGGGTCTTTGTCTGATATAAAAGTATTGCTAAGGAAAAAAATCACCAATAGTGTATATGCTAATGACTCAAAATTATAGAAAATTCATGCTGGCTTAATCAAATAAATTCACAGAATCTTTAAGGATGTAAAAGACCTCTAAGATCACCAAGTCCAACCCTTAAACCCTTTAACCAGCATCACCTCCATACTCACCACTAAACCCTGTCCCCAAGTGCCGTATCCGCATATTATTTGAACACTTCCAGGGATGGTGGCTCCACCACTTCCCTGGGCAGCCCATTCCAATGGTCAACAACCCTTTCATGAAGAAATTTTTCCTAATAACTTATCTAAACCTACCCAGGTGCATCTTGAGGTCATTTTTCTCGTCCTGTCATTTGTTACCTAGGGGAAGAGACCAACACCCACCTGGCTATACCTTCCTCTCAGGCATTTGTAGAGAGCAGTAAGCTCCCCCCTGAGTCTTCTTTTCTCCAGTCGTAAACAATCCCAGCTCCCTCAGGCAACTTCCAGTCAACAGGAACCTCTTCAGTTAACCAAGACTACTGGTAAAGGATGGGAAGTAGTTTGGTGAGCTTCTCCACTATCTCCTTCAGTGCCCTTGGATGGATCCTATCCAACTCTGTGGACTTGTGAGGGTCTAAGTGGCGTAGCAGGTCACTGAATGTTCCCTCCTGCATTATGAGGCCTTCATTCTGCTCCCTGTCTCTGTCTCCCAGCTCAGGGTGCTGGGTACCAGGAGAACAACTGGTCTTACTGCTATAGACTGAGGCAAAGAAGGCATTAAATACCTCAGCCTTTACCTTGACCTTTGTGACTGTGTTTCCCCCATGTCCAATAAAGGATGGATATTCTCCTTAGCCCTTGGGGTTTTTTTCTGATTATTAGTAGAGACACTTTTAATGGTCTTTTATAGCAGTAGCCATATTAAATTCCATCTGGGCTTTGGCCCTTCTAATTTTCCCCCTGCAGAACCTCACAACATTCTTGTAGCCCTCCATGAGTTCCAGACAAAACTCTCTGTTTGGTCAGGTTGGCCTTCAACCCCACCAGCTCATCTTTTGGCACCCAGGGAAAGCCTATTCCTGTGCCTTTAAGATTTCTCTTCTTAAAAAGCATCGAACCTTCCTCGACTTTTTGGCCTTCAAGACTGCCTCACATGGGACTTTCTCAACCAAACTCCTAAAATTTCAGCCAATTATAAAAAGGGAAAAAAATCCAAATTCCAAATAGTATCAACATAAACATAAATATCAATAATTTTTTTTAAAAAAAACTGGCAGCATCTATTCAATCATTAATTTTATCACAGTATTTATTTTCAGTTAGGGCAATACATTTAGCCCACTTATTTTTCTCCTTTTTAGCTATGAAACACCACAAAATGTCACACTTTTGTATAATTCCAATCAGCAAATACTTGATAAGGGAAACAGAAAAGTAAAAATCATGGTAATCATTAGATAAATCAGCTTGTTAACAATTAAAATAATTTTCCCCTTGTCTGTAATTTTTCTGAAAAGAGTCATTTTTAGGGGTTATTATAAACTATAACTCAACTGAAATTATTACAGTTAGAATTCACAATTCATTGCAGACTGAATTCAGGTTTTGACAATAAGAATCTTGAATAACACTGATGTCTTTTTCCTGCTTTAAGGAAACAATCCTTTGTGATATTGCCTTTCCATTATTTTTTACTTTGTAGCTGATTAATTATCTCAAAGTGATGGGTTTAGAAGACAGAAACTTAAAGATTATTTTAATTTATTTAGCTGAGGGAAGCTCTCTCCTTTAACAA
Organism: Corvus brachyrhynchos; assembly: GCF_000691975.1. NCBI lineage: Eukaryota > Metazoa > Chordata > Aves > Passeriformes > Corvidae > Corvus > Corvus brachyrhynchos. Next base: position 4,603,856 of record NW_008236767.1, read on the forward strand.
AACTTCATCTTCCTTCTCAGAGGAAGATGCTGCTTTTATCTGACTGCAAGAAAAATGGCTTTTGGGGCTAATGACAAGGCCTGGATACTCCTGTTAACTGGTAGAGGAGCCTAAAGGCCCTAATTTTACTTCTCCCCAGGTAAACCCATCCTTTCCTTCCATGTGTCTTTTGAGGCTGGAGACTACTGAAGTCTATTAGCAAAACTGCTGGAATCATTTCTTCTTATTATTGAATGAGGAACCACTGCAAAACAGAGCCCTTGGGTCATTTTCTCTTTTAAACTACACGACAGAAACAGGCAGCCTTGCTGTGGCTTGGGACTTTCTGTTCTCTGACCTCTGCCATCATTGCTGCTCCCCTGCATAAATACAGCCTGAGTGCGTTGCTGCCCTGCCTTCCCACTATTTGCTGCTTGTTCACAGGGAGAGTTAGGGAGAAACAGGGCAAAGGCTTGGGTCTTTTGGAAAGGTTTATGCATTCAGTGAATAATAACAGTTTCTAATTGGAAGGCACTGACTCATCCGTCCCTGCTGATGTTTCAAAGTCCCTCATCATAAATAGATGCACATAACAGTAATCTGAAGTGCATTAAAATTCCTTACTCTTCCACCTTGGCAGCACAAGCTGCAAATATCCTTTACAGTGCAGTTCTGTTACCTGGGTGACCTTGCCAAGGGGGAGAGAAGACCAGCACAGGGTGCCTTGCTGGCAGGCAGGGTGACACAGTTCCTGAGCCACAGCCAGCAGCACAGTTGCTACAGGGAGTGGAGACCCTCCACAAGCACAGGAGCTCAGGACAGATGCTTGGCAATAGACTTCAGCTCAGTTACTGCATCAGCCAGGTGCTCCAACCTCACTAATACCTACAGATTGCTTGTGTCATTTTAGCTGCTTTTTTTGGGGTACTATTTTGAAATTGGCTCTAACAAATGTGGTTTTGAATCTTAGAGACTGGGCATTTCCTTGTGTCAGTATTCCTTTTTTTGGTCTCAGAAAATATTATTTCACATGAACTGTTGAATTTGCTCAGCCTAATATTAATCATAACAAAGTGTCTCTTTCTCACTTAGAGCATACAGTTTCTCTTAATGCCTACTTGACATGAGTTGCTCAGCCTAATATTAATCATAAAAAGTGTCTTTTTCTCACTTAGTGCATACAGTTTCTCTTAATGCCTACTTGACATGATTCAATTTCATGTCCTGTCCTTTCTGTAAAGCCCTATTTTCCCCCCATTTTTAAAATGTTTACTCAGCAGATTTAATAAAGGAATAGAGAACAAAATCTTTAGAAACCCCAGTAATTCAGGATTACTGTGTTTTGCACAGTGATAATAATCACTTGAAGTTAATAGAAGCAGTATTTCCACAGATGGGATAATTTGACATAGCTCCTAAAAGTCCTTATTTACAATTTTTTTCTAAATTCTTATAGTTATAATAGCTGATTCTTTTCTTGAGCACCAGATTGTTTTCACAAAATGAAAATAAATTCCATGACTTTGCTACAAAGATTAAAAGGATCTGTGTTAAAAAAGAGAACAAAAATGTTACACATCCCTTTCCAAGTGAATTTCAATGAGAATTAAATTCATAACACCTCCCACAGATCCAGATGTAAGTTACTTTATTACTGTATTACTGATCCTAACCAATATCACCTGTATGAACTTCCAACAAACTTCAGCTGCTCTTCTGTGACATTTTTAATCTTCAGTACTCATTGCCACCTTCTGTTCATTGTATTTTTTTTGTTTTCTCTTCATATTCTCAACAACAACAATAAAAAAGCCATAATAGTTTTGTATTTGCTACATAAGGTCCATTTTTTGCCTTTATCTTTTTAACACTGTGTCTTTCATACACGAATAGAAAAAGCTTATTTTTACACTATTGTGCACTGGTCCTTCTTTTTTCTTAAAATAAGTATCCTGAGCAGAAAATCTTATTTTTTTTTCTCTGTTCTTAGCTAGTGAGGAAGACCTTGCTACAGACAGTCTGAAATTGGATGGGGATATAAATGCTCCCAGAAGATATCAATACATATCTTCTCAAACAGTCACCACCTTGTTTGAAAACAAATATGACCTCCACAAGTGTCAAAAAATGAATAACTGTTTGACAGATGCTGATAAAATTTGTGGTTTACTAACTGCTTTTAAACATTGCATTCTTTTATTCTTCTTCCTGCCCGCAAGGTGTTACTGCAGTATTAACCAAAGGGGCCAGAAGCGCTTGCCCTTCAGGGAGCTGAATGAATATCAAAAGACGTGCGTTAAAAAGGTTTAATCTCTTTAATCTTTACCTACCTTTATTTAAAAAGGTTATAAAGAAAGGAGCTTTGGTAGAATAGGTGAATTATACTAAGGGTAAGGGGTAAGAGCAATGGCTTAAGGAAGATAAAGGCATTTTAATGCAACAGCAGGAAAGGGGTCATAAGAAGGAGGGAGGAGACTATCAGGCAAACTAGTTTCAGTAGTTGAACTAATATGGTCAATAAGGCTCTAAAGTTGATTCAGAGTGTCTCAATACAGAGCTCAAATATGCCCCTTCTTTATAAATCCCCTAGACTCCACCTAGTTTAGAAGACTGCATAGAAACTAAGCAAAATATTTATTTAAAAATATTTACTTTAAGACTGTGTACAAAAAAACTTTTTCTTCAAATACATTGAAATCTTGAACATTATAGACAAATGTGTTTCATGTATTCTTCCACTGGTATTGCAAAATTACACTAAAGATGTCTATGGTCTAATGAAGTGATTTTAAATGATCATTTCTTAGCTCCTGATAAGTGATATAATCATAAATTCTTCCTCACAAAAAAAAAAAAAATCTTCTCCCTGATAAGCAATGACTTTCCAGACTTCAATAAATTATGTGTTCAACTTGTTTCTTTGGAAATGAATGGCATATTGCAGTGTGTCATCTCAGCATGCCAAAAGCAAGGTTAATAAACTGTGACCCTGACATTTCTGAATGGATCTTTATACCAGCAGTACTAGGTAAATACATCTCCTATATCATCTCTACTACCTTCAGTTTATCTCAGCTGCCTTTGCAATAAAAATGTAGCAGAGAACATATTAAGGTTTTTTAAAAATGGGAGGACTGCTCCAAATCAGAGAAACACAGGTTTGAAAATGACTGTTTATTAGGAATGGGCATGGATATTCGCTCTGCTTTTGAACAAAATTTTGGTTTGCTTGTTGAAGAGATGGGCAGTATTCTTATATTCCTCCATTCTCTACTCAGCAGTTTTTAGTCAGTCATGGAAAGTTTTCATTGCAGCAAATGTTTTTCTGTGTAAGAATCTGGGATTACAACATGGAAGGGGGTTGGATAACGACAAGTTCTGATTACCCAAAAGAGTAGCAATTCTTCTTCCTCACCTGAGACATGGAGAGCAATAGTTAGTAGAGAAAGAGTACTCAAACACCCACAGGACATGGAGGTCCTGAGGGGAAGAGAGAGAGATTATGTTCAGGAGGAGTTGTTCCTTTTGGGATATTAAAGCTTGCTATTGTTGCCAATTGAACCATCTACCTGGTATGAGAGAAACCAGCGGAAGTCAAAATGGTCAGAGGAAAAGAGAGCAAGGAAGATGAACTTCTGAAGAGGGAAACAAGGTAGCCAGGTCTAAAACACAGTAGGAGCTGAATTTTTTTCTAAAGTGAGAAGTAGGACAGAGTAAAAATTAATGGAACTGGATCTAAGGCATATGATTCCTCTGCCTCTTGCAATGATATAATTTGATTCTAAAAATCTTTCAGGAACTTCAGAAAAACGTTATTTTCTACAACTGTAGAAGATGAACCTTTGACAGAAATTCCTTTGACAAAAAAACTGCTAGATTTTGAGATGGAAAACCAAAAGGTCTGCTCTCAAATAACTAAATATTAAGGATGTTTCTACAAATTGCTATTTTTGATTCAAAGTTAATAAGTTGTATAAAATGCTCTTTACAATGGAATGCAAGAAAATGAAGAATTTCTACTTAATAACAGAATACAAAGAAGGAAAAAAACCAGAAGATTTCAACTGATATAAACATAAATATTCCATTTATTAATAATTTTCCACTAATAATTTCATGGCCCATTGGGTACCCCTTCACTATCACTAAAATTCCTTTAATAATTTCCCAAGCAGAGAATTAAGGATTCTCTTCTAGTATTTTCCTTCTGTGATTCATTCCAAAATATATTTTCTTATTTCAGTAGAAAGGTAAAGTAGAAAGTCATGTAACAGCGTCACAGTTGTATGGCTTTCTTTTATTTTAGCAGCATTTAATTTTATATTTGTAAAACATACCAAGACATTCCTCGTCTGCTCATCAAATTTGGTTTTTTTCCTGGCAATGCTATTTTAAAACTTTAGTTTGGGCTTGTTGGTTTATTGAGGGTTTTTCCCCCACAGCTTTCAGGGCAACCATTTAATTTCTTTGTGCTTCTCTTCATCTTTTGAGCACTTTAGTTTAGAAAAGTAACATTTAAAATTCAGTCAAGTCATCTCTCTCAGTAAATTCCCCCCCCCTTTCAAAAGCAGATAAATAATAAGGGAGAAATGAAAATATTTCACTCTGCCTAAGCCTAAGGCAGATTTATTGTTTTGATTTCAGTATATTTGTCATTAGACTTTATATTCGGAGTTTAAAAACGTGATGTTCTTCCTATTTTGTGGGTGAGATGAGTTTGTGAATGGATAAATAATTAGAGAAAATAAGGTCATGTTACCAGTCCAGAAAACAATAACACTTTACTAATATCAGTACCTTAAAGGACAGCAAGAAAAATTACGAGACAGACCCTATCAATAGGTATCATTTTCTCCATTACAGGTAAGCAGTTTGTTCCTGTTAAGTCCAGGATTACTCAAAGTGACTCTACTGGTTTAGTCACCTTTCAGTCAGACTAAGGCAAATAATGCTGTGGTGTATGGTCATCACAAAAAAGAAAAAAAATATTAAAAAAAATAATAATCAAAAAACCAAACCCTAAAGTCAACACAATGTTTGTCCTCAAAGAGAGTAAGACCTGTTGTGGGTACACACCACCTGGCTTTTGGAAGAATGTCCTGTTCTCCTGTTCCCACTCTGCATTACCACAGCTTTAACTTGGAAATCAGCTTTAATCTACAAGTTGAGGTCTGTTAATTGTTGGATTGCACAAACTGCAGGAAAATTCTAATTCATAGAAAAAAATGCTTTAGTGAGAGCCTCTTTAAACCACTGGAAACAGAAGGTATGCAAAGGTAAGATCTCTCATTGCGGAATTTGTTTACCAAAAGAAAAACACAACATGTGGGAAAGTTGGGTTTTTTTTTTCCACTTGAAGCACTTGGTAGAATATCAAATCGACTACATCTCTTCAAATTGCTAGGACAACTTGCTGTGCAAAGTTTGTCCTTCCAAGTGAACTCTATATGGTTTTCCCTTACAGAAAATGATAGAACAATTTTATTAAATGCCATTTATAAAATTCACTCAGTTCATGTTTAACTCTGGATAGTTTCAAATTTTTTTAAATTAATGTTACTGAATAAATAATAAATGAAAAGAAGTAGCTTCTTATCCTTCATGTCCTCTTGATGCAGTTCCTTTTGCAGTAGGCAGGGGATTTTTTCTTGGCCATATTTTCCACTACATGCCAAGATACTTCCTTCAGTCTCGTTCCAGAAATAAGAGCTTGACATATTTGAATCAGTTTTTAAAACCACTTGTCTCTGCTTCTGCATCAATTTTGGGTTCATTTCAGACAATAAAACACAGCAGCTTTGGGGCTTGAGACTAAACTATTCCTTTATCTCAGAGAAATAGTTAACTCTTTGGTTTCCTTGGAGTTTTTAAACCTCTAAATATCTCACTCCAAAAGAAGAGACATTATAGAAACAAATTCTATCTGCACTGGTTTTGGGGGCTTTGTGGCTTTTTTCTTATATTCAATATGACTTATGAAAGGATGGTGTCTAAATTTGATTTCTTAACATGATTTTACCAAGCTGGCATTAAATGAAAAAGATGTCACTGATTTTCAACAGCCTGTTTTATCCAAGTGATAAAATCCTGTAATTTCCAACCTCCTCAGCTGCTCAGCAGATACTCAACTGCATGTGGAGGCTGGCCTAAGCCTGAAAACTTGGAAAACCATGATTTTTATGAATCCCAACAAAAATTCAGTTTTTAATTCCCAATCCTTGACATGTCAGGACTCCACTTATCAGAGGTTGTGAGACTCACAGATATAAAATTTGCCCCCATCTTTATTACTTTGCAAGAGACTTTATTTATTTACATCAGACTACAGTATTACATGCCTTATTGTGCCTCCAGTAATTCAGTCACTTGAAGAGAGTACACAAAATCTGTTTCTCACACTGTGTGACAAATCCTGTCTGTTTGTCATGCCTGGTGTCTATATTTAATTGTAGCCAACAGTGTGTGGGTAGGCCCGAAGAGCTCCAAGTAGGAAGGCAGAAATGGCAGTGACAAAACCTGTGGCATCAATACTGAGCCACAAAGTTGCCTCTGGGCTTCCTTGCCCTCTTTACAGCTGTCTCCTGGAACTGGTGTGACCCTGATCATCTGCTCCTCACTCCAACCTCAAGAGGGATGAAGACCCAGCTGTAGTTGTTTTCAGCCTATCGAGTGTACCCTAACATGAACACTGTGTTTTGTTCATGATGGTATTAAACTGTGAAGCAAATAAAAATCAAAATATGGCCATAAAGCAAGATCTGTTTCTTTGCGAAAATTTAATAAGCATACTTTAGTAGATAGAGCTTTAGCAAATCTGTTCATGCCTTTAAAGCCCAAGAGATCTGGGACATGCTTCCAGGGACCTGCCACGTTTCTTCCCACCACCACATGTAGCACAGGTGCATGTTGGTGCCCACAAAATCCCACGTTCCTAGATCAGCTCCAGCCTCAGCTGCTCTCCCATCAACTCATTTTGAGGAAGGAAAGGATCTTGAAGCCAACTAGACTGCATTACAGAAGGCACATAATGTAACGGTATATGCAAAATTGTGGCAAGCTGAAATGGATATTGTTCTCTAGTGTGTTGCTTACACAGTTCATCAACTTCAAGTCATTTCTGATTGGGATAGTGCAATCTTTAGGGGAAGTTATGTACCAATCACAATAGTACACATTCACAACAGTAAATAACAACTGAAACAACAATTACAATTATTTTGATTAAGTTTTGTGCAACAGAGTAGTAATCTCTTTCAACATAAATTCATCAAAAGGATTTTTTTAAATTTCTCTTTTGTGTGCACTTCTCTAAATGACAGCGTAATTTGTTAACAGCTTTGAAAGAGTTCTTGATAATCATGTTCTGTCTTTTCTTTATGTAAACTGTTAAGTAGTTACAGACAAATAACCCATTTCAACAGGAGTCATCTATATAAAATTATGATTTTTAAAAATAATCAGAGCAGAAATGCAACTGGTTTTTTTTGAGACCAAATCTTGGAAACTCACAAGGTGACGATTTTTTATTAAATTTAAGAGGTCCATGTTTTTAGTTATTAACTGTAATTTTGTCTATTCATGAATGTAGAAGCAACTATTTTCTCCCTGCCTGGAACCTTTCTCATTACTATCAAATCCATTCTTACATGAAGACATTTTCCAAACAAAAGATATGAGGCCAAGTTCAGAGTGCAGCTGAAATAATTTCTTCCTGATCTGAAGTCACTCTTTTGTGCCTGTATTAGGAGAGGAACATTACTTTTTCATTACTGTCATGCATTGCTCATTTCAGTCCTCCATTATCCTTAATCTATAGACTCTTATCTTACTGCTTTCTCCCCTTCAATAGCTGCCAATCATCCTGTTTTATATGGAGCCTAGCCATAATTAGTACAACTAGTCACTGAGTACCTCAACTGAAAGACTCAAGTGCATTTAGCTGAAATATCTTAATTTGCCTTTTTTTTTTTTTTTTGGCAACAAAAACACCAAATCTGAAGAAAGTTGCACTTAATGGTCATGGATGTCTTTGCAAAGCACCTTCCATATTTACAAAAACTTCCTATGGTCAGCTTCGCACCTGCTCTTGAAACACTTTTGGTAACTTTGCACAACTCCAAGGCATGCCATGATTCGTTTGTTACAAGAGAGGCCAGTAGGTCCCAGGGAAAGGAATGAAATTATTGTGTATGTACATATGCCTCTGAATGTCATTTCTTCCTAGTGGTTCTTAAACCTGGTGATCAAATGTCTAAAACTCAGATTATGACCATTGTCTTCAAAGAGAGTAGAAATACCTGTTTCCACAAAAAATTGCCCTCTCTTCCCACAATTTTTTTCGATACCTTCTGATCAAAGACTTCAAAGATACACTTGGACTTCTTTCCACCCCAAAAGAAATAAAATCTTTTAACAGTTCAGTCAGGAAGAGCCAGTAAGAATAAAAGAATTGCAGCATGACTATTATCAGTGATTAGGCAACTCTCTTGGGAAAGGGCAAAATCCCTTTTCTATCCTTTTGAAGTCTGTCTCTGGCCTTTTGTCACTCAGTCATTAGCTAATATGCATCTCTAGCAAATAGTTTATTGCCTTGAACTTGAGAGTTTCAGACCTCTCAGGCAATGACAAAATGAAGAATGGGGTACCCCACAGTCTATGTAGAAGAGGGATAAAAATATTTCAAGTCTTTCCTTAAAATGAATTGATGAGGACTTTTACCCAAGACTTACTGAAGGAGGATACAACTCTGTGGAGCCAAGGTTCACCTACTTGTTCCCAACATCAAAGGATTTTCTCGTGGCTGGTTTTCCCTACTCTACTTTCCATACACAACATAATGTGTAAAGTACTCACTGTAGGATTTAGACTGCTCTTTGTGAAAGGTTTGTGCTGCCTTTTCCTAAGAATGAACAAAAGTCTCATGCAGTAACTGATTAAAGGACCTTCTCCTAGACAGAGTTAGTAAGTACCTTCTAAACCCTTCCCAATGTCAGTCTTAGAGGTGAGACCACAATTTAGGCATGGTGAGGTGGACTGTCCTGCTATTGCAGAGGTGCTGAATGACTTCAATCCAGAATGCAGATGAATGAAGTGTTATAATGAGCACTGATCAGATGATGTTTTAATTTATTATATCAAGTCATGTAACATTAGATCTCACAGAGAGCAGACAATGGATGTAAGAGCACGCAGAAATAGAAATATATCCCTCTTTAGGACCAATGTCTTAAATCTGCTCATAGCAGCCCTCATAGGTCTTTATTTTTTAATACAAATTTTTCAACATCCTCAATTAAGCCTGGCTATGTATCATCTCAGTAAAAAGCATCGTGGTCAATTGTTTAAGATGTCAACTTCTGCTCCAGTATTAAAGAAAGAACAGCATTTGTGAATGACAGCAAGCTTTTAACACTGTTGAGAACACTGTACTAAATACTAGATGTAGAGAAAAGAACTTGTTTTTCTATTTTTTTATCAGAATTGTTCATAATGGGTTTTTATAGCACTAATCCACTTACAGGTTTTCAGGCAATGTGGGCGAAACCTGGGTGCTCCCAGCTGACAGTCAGCAGCAGCCTCTCCAGCACAGCACCCAGTCTGCCTCAGAACCAGTGCTGCAGGGACAGTTCTGGGTTTTCACATCCAAATGTAACTCACAAAAGTCCCTGAGTCTGAGTTGCCCTGTTCAAAGCCCACAGAAGCTAGTAATGATACTCACAGACCTTGAAGCAAAAATACACTTTACTTTTCCAAAAGGCCTTCCAGGAGAGAAATGCAAAATGTTTTTTTCACTTGGAATTTCAATATTTCTTAGAAAGAAAGCAGTGAAGAAATCCTTATTTCTTATCATAGATCCAGTGTACAACAAATCCTAAATAATCTACAACCTTCTGGCAGCTTTAATAACTAAGTAAGAAGAAATCACACCGTGCTGCAAAAAACATCAATATGTACACAGAGTAGCTGCAGGTCTCTAATGAAATGTTACAATCTTAGTAGTATTAAAAAAAAAAACAGAGTGAAGAAAATAAAAATACCTAAATCTGTATACTGAGTCACAATAGTCTCCAATTGCCCATATGAAGTTTTTTGACATGATTTGCTCTACTCCTGTCTTTGGCAAGCCTTTTTATAATTTTCTTACATTGCTCTATTACCCCTCCACTCCATTTTGCATGTCTACACTCATCCACAAGTCCTTCCACAAGCCCTGCGTTCTCCTCCCTGCTGAAGTTGATCTGCAAAAGTGAGTAGAATATTTTTTGTTTCACCATCTTGTTCTCCCACCTCACCATTGTACTTTTGTTTTACAGTTATTTTTAATTTAGGGGATGATCAAGCCTAATCTTGTATATGATGACAGAGCATTTTAGATTGTAGTGAAAAACTGTGCATATATGTCTGTAAATGCAGATATTCAGGACTGAGCAACCAGCTACTATACTTACATCTTTGTTCCAGAGATGCACTTGGAAAATCGGTATGTACTTGGATAAGGGATCAACAAGGAGTCTGATCTGAAACCTATGGGAAGACTCCCATTCATTTTAGGAGTTTAGAAATATAGTCTTTCATATGTTGTTTAGTCAGTTTTAAAGCATATTCTGAGGAAATTTCTCCACATAAAGTAAGCTACAATTCATAAATCATTTTTAAAACTTCAGAATCTTTACTCAGCAGGAGAAATGCCAGGAAAAATTAAGAAGAACAAATCTGTGCTTGCAAATTCATGCTTCTTTGAAGGCTGATGGTAAAAATTAAAACAAAGCAAGTAAATTATACCAAAGTAAGGTAGAAAATGAATTAATTTGAATTAAATTGAATTTATGCAAGGATGCTGCTAAAAATCACTAAAAGTAAATTTTTACAAGAAGAAGCCCACAGCCCCCAATTATACTCATAACACAGCATGATAAATCAACAAATCAACCGAACATCATCCAGATTTTTGAGAACTTGATAGCCAAGAGACATGACAGACGGCTGAATAGCAAACACACAGGCATCTTTCTTTTGTGAAGCAAAGTTTTTTCCAAATTTTCCCAAAGTGTAGTGGCTTCTTTTGCTGAGTTAGTTTACCTCCTACATTTGGAACATTCATAGCAAAGAAGAAAGGAAAGCTTGCCAATTTCAGAGCATTCAGATATTTTAAAACAAGAGCCAAAATCTCAAAGAGTTTTCATTCCAGCTCTGCAAATGGAGAAACTGAGGAACAGATGGATTGAGAGGGCTTCTTGTGCACTGAGAAACTCCCCTTGAAACCAGTCAGCGGTGAACACAGATTTGGTGAAAACAAGATTTCACAGTAAAGCTGACTACTGGAATTAGAAATGGGATCTAACAGTTCCCTCACCCTCATGCTTCAGAATCCAGATAAAACCAAATCTCTTTTCTCAAAATAAGAATCTGATATCTTTTCAGAGTCCATTCTCTGCTAATCATTGCAACAGGTTTTATATCCCAGAAGAACACACGCCAATCTTTTTCTTAAAATCAATAATTTTCTGACTTGCCTTTGCCATAGAAACGTGAGATGGACCCAATTTTGAAAAAAGATGACTAATGAATTGGACTTTATAGAGATTTACAGCAAAAATGATGTGGTTTATTGGAGGACACCTCGTAGCTGCTGGCATCTTTGGAAGGACTTTCACACACCTGGCACATCCCTTCTCAGCTGCTCAATTTTTTCCCACTTTCTCTGATTGTGGTCTTTTCACCAACAGTGTCAAGAATAAAGAAATCTGTATACCTAGAACCATAACTACAGTGTTTAAGCTCCCCATGCAGCCAACACTGTGGGATGTCAAACACATAAAGCAACTATGCTATTTAGGTACTTCAAAATATATCGACTCAGTTTCTATATACATTTGAAATTATCTAAATGAAATGTTTCATCTTAGGTTTTGTTAAGGATTTTTCTGGGGGAGAGTTTGGGGTTTTTTTCTATATGTTAGAAATAGAAACTAAGTCTCAGATCACTTATTTTTAACCATATAAAAGATAAATTGTTTTCAGAAACTCGTGCTTGAACAAGTGACTTATTCTACAGTTCTCAGACACTGGTTGTAGGGTAGAATAGATACCTCCCTGAAGGTCTACTCCACTGTTTACTGAAGAATCTTCGAAGTACAATTTGAATTAGAAAAGTAATATTTAAATAAATACAACCAGGAAAGGTAAACTAAGGTGCATATTTCATAATAAAAAGTCATTTTATTCCCAACTTTATTTAATTTTTAAAAGTTTGAAATCAAATATTAAAATAATTTCATAAGTCAAAAAGAAAGAAGTATCAATTTTTCAATGAGAAAAATCCTTTTTCATTAACAGTTTTGAACTAAACTGACTGGCATTTTGGAACTAAATTTTCATGCTTGACTATATATATATCTTGGACTTCACTCTAACTTAATCAAGCAATTTATAGTCATGCCAGATCTAGCGTTAACAAAAATGTAAATTACATGAGAAATTAATAGCTCTGCTGCAGAAGAAAACTTTTAACCCTTCTAGACTCTAGCTTAGCATTATAATCTTTTTGTGTACTCACAAAAAATAATTTTTGCTCTCATGAAAAGTTTATTTTTCTGAGTTAACATTATTAATTTTTAAAACGTCTGTACTGAATAAGCTTAGAAGTGAATGTCACAAATAGTTTAACAACTTTTTAGATCAGTATGGAGTGCAGAGGGAGTATCACTGAGCCTCCCTGTTCTGTTTTACGTGTAATGGGAAATGTCATAGAGAGAGAACATAAGGTCTGTTTCCTCTAGGCCCTTCCTTCACCTTGGAGTGGTGAGTGCAAGCCTGAAGAAAACCTTTCTGCCCAGGGCAGGCAGAAGTTTTAGAGCGGCCAAAATGATCTGAAAACTGTGAAGACTTCTGGGGATCATGGAGAAAAAGAAACCCATGACATTTAGGACAAGCTCATGTGCAAGCACCTAAGTTTATCTGTAATTTGAAAATATAAACAAAGGTGAACTCATGAACAAATAACAATTCTGACAGAGCTGTTCCAATGTGAACCTCTTCTCTTTACATCCATACCAATGTAAATATAAGTAACTCGAGCTAGAAGTTACTGGCACCACACTGATCTTAATCAGATTATGCAGAGGGCATTTTCGAGTTGCGAGGCCTATAGACAGATCTGGAGTTGGCACAGTATAGGGGACAAAATAAAGGTGGATATATGAGTGCATAATATTCTGCTTAATTCAAGATAAAACAATAAACATCAGGGGAAAAGTGTCTACAGGGACTAGCAATGACGATAACTGAAATGAGTGCATAGAAGACCAACAGGCTCTAGAAATAGACACATGTTGATTTTACTGCTAATCATTGCACCTACAAGGAGATTAAGGACTATAGAAAATGGTTTTTTACACTTTATAATAACATAATACATTGACAATGAGGTTTATAATTCACATTTGTGTCAAGGCTAATTTTAATCATAGTAGGGAAAAGGATAAAAGCTGAAAAACTGCAGTTTGCAAATATCACAGTATGTAACAGAGATAACAAAGCAAAATCATTTCCAAAATCATCTAAGAACATATATGAATATGCATTTTACATAGTAATTTAGGCAGAAACTATTGCTGACTTTCCACAATCAGCTTTAAAAGAGAACTGGGTTACATATTGCTGGTTAGGAAATTTAATTTGAATCAGATAAATTAGCTACAAGTTTAAATACATTTATTAAACAGAATTAAATCTCTAAGTGTTCAATTTCATTTGACATTAAAGTGACATCAATATGGTATGACATACTTTTCAAAGTGAATTAAGCAAATCCAAATTAAGGCTGTCTTAGTCCTAAGAAAAAGAAATCCCTGTAGGTGTTCACTGTAATCTAAACAGTCATTTTCACAAGTCCCTTTCTTAATGTTATGTAATTTATTCTCTGGGCTTCCTTGAATTAACCCAGAAAGAATTTCAATAATGTATGAAAAAACTCAAGTCAGATCCAATATTCTTTATGCAGGGTGAACTCCCAGAAACTTAATAAATCACAAGGGATATTGGACTTACGATAGTCGTTTTCCAGAGGATAACAAACTAGCAACAACTATGCCTCAGATTAACAAATAGAAGAAAGGCTATTAACTAACAAAGAATTTTACTGAGTTAGAAGCTTTAGATTTATGCAGCAGTTCTGGCAAATATCTATTTATATATTATTGGTTAAAATCAGGTGGGACACACCCATTTTTTCTGTTATGAGATGTTCTACCCTGGTCCTTCATCTGAATTTGCCCTATGGTATTATGCTTGGAGATTAATGCATCTTTTACTTCTGTATCAGTACACATTTTTTTCCTTGCAATTCCTTATAAAAAGCACGTTAACTTCTTTCCTTAGAGAACTCTACCTTCCTTTTATTTACTGCTTTCTTTTGATAAGAGCACTTTAATAGGCTCATCTAACACACTAAACTATCCAACTGACCTCTTTAAGGAAGATTGATTTTTATTCCTCTTACATTATTGCACAACTAAAATGCCTGTTTGCAGCACTTTATATGAGATCAGAATCAGAGTGACTTGTAAATAAAGTAAGAAACAGCACTATTGCAAGTCAAAAGGTTTGAATAGACAGCAAGCATACTCATAAATGTGCCCCTCAAATGGGACTTGAGAGAAAACTTTCACACTTAACTTGTAAATAAATTTAACGTCAGTTACATTTTCTTTGTGTGTCATAAATAAGTAGTGGACAGAGCAGAGAGCATCACTGCCAAACATTGCAAATTCACGGTCTAGTCTAGTCTCACACTGCTTAATCAATTTTCTATCAGAAATAATTACATTAAATTGTGATTCATATTTTTAAAGCAAAATTCCTGAGGTAATTTCCTCATGGAATTCTTTATAACTCTAATGTACATCCATTTTTAAAAGCTACAGATACTGGCAGCCTTTCAGTAAATTCTATATGAAGATAGATAGTTTAAAAACTCCACCATGTCCCCCTCAGGCATCCCACAGCAGCTTCTAAACTCCCTTTACAGTTATAAAATTCACATACAATTTTTCATTTTCTTTTTGAAGTGTCACACAAATAATGACTTCTACATTTCTCAATGTCTCTTCTCTAATGTGGGGAAACCAAATTAATTCAATAATTTTATTTTGCAGAACTTCTGCCTATAAATATTCCCTGCATTTTCTCACATCACTCTGTGAAATGCAGTGAGTGCTTTGATATAACTCTAGAATTTTCTTCAGAGTAATTGCTTAGGGAGTTGTTTTCCAGTCTACATTTCATTAATGATGTGTTCTGATATATAGAAAATGCTTGTATAGGTAAGTGTTTCATTTGGTATACAAGCTCAAAAAAATTCTGTTTAAAGTATGTCCTTTTTTTCTTATGAAAAATCTCTTCATATTTTTATACTTTATGAATAAAATTACAATGGTTCTGAAAAGGTAACTTTTTTGTTCTGCAGACAAAATATGAGCTTATTTATATCCTCACTGTCACAAGAAAAAATAATTTCTAATACAACAGAAAAGATAGATATCATAGAGTCATAGAATCATGGAATTATAGAATAATTGAATCATAGCATAGTTTGTGCTGAAAGAGATCTTCAAGACCATCTAGTTCCAACCTCCCCATCACAACCTCTCCACTACAGGTTCTCAGAGCCCCATCCAACCTGGCCTTGAATACCTCCAGGGATGGGGCATCCACAGCTTCTCTGGGCAACCTGTTCAAGTGCCTCACTACCACCACAATATAGAATTTTTTCCTAATATCTAACCTAAACCTACTCTCTTTCAGTTTAAAGCCATTCCTTCCTGTTATATGCTATAATGCCACTACATGCCCTTGTCAAAGTCCCTTCCCAGCTCTCCTGAAAGTCCTCTTTTAAGTTCTCTCAGAAGCCTTCTGCTCTCCAAACTGAACAACCCCAACTCTCTCAGCCTGTCTTCATAGGAGGCAATTGGAAAATTGAAAAATCTAGTATTTCCTCCCAGCAAAATTCACGGTATTCGTGTCCATTGGATTTTGGTAAACAAATTTCTAATGTAAAACTCAAATTTCCCTGCTTTCACTATACTCAATCATGAGGATCAAAACAGTACTTCAGCAATCCACTCACAGTAACATTGATATCATCACTGCTGATATGAGAGGAATCCATAAATCATTAACACTTCTATTAAAGGCCTTCTAATCTATTGAAATACCTGCAGCAGCATGTATTTCATGCTAGAAGTTAAGCCATTGTATTTTAACAACCTGGCAGCTGGAAGTTTTCAGAAGTGTCTGGTACTTGGGTCTGCCTTATCTTAAGAGAGGAAAGCTTTTTGCCTTGTTGTCCTCTCATCTTCATTACAAAACCCACAAAAACAAATTGCTAAACCATTTGACTGAGAAAGGTATGCTCAGATTTTTCCCTCTCATGTTTATCTTTCTCATAAGATCATAGTTTTACTTAGACCTTGATAAATGCATATTTTCTCACCCAAGACTTCATGGTATTAATAAAAGGAACCACATAATTTAAGACAAAACATTTTATTTCATCAAAGTGCCAGCTATTCTTACATATATAATAATTACAAATTGCCTAGGCAACCTGCATGACTACACAAGACATGAGAAGTCCTCTGGCTCTGAGATCCTGCACATAATCACTTTCTTCTTTAGGCATGAGCAGCAGAGATCCTTGCACCTGTGTGGTACACTGTCCTCACTTCAGCTTGTGTCCACGAAGCTGATGCTGGCCTTAGGAGCTGTGCCTCTTTAGATTGCAGGCAAAGGAGGGAGATGTATTCCTCCCACAGATAGGTGAGAGTGGCTCTGCCTCTGTTGCCTCCTGAGGAAACCTGAGCCAGTGATCCCAAACAGACTGAATATGTCCCAGCTTCCACTCAAATAAATTATGATGAAGCCATCCTAGGTGTCCCTTACTTAAATGGCTTGTAAATATGCAGGAATTGTTTTAAAGCTTTCCTTTCCAGATTAAGCCCTTCCCCAGGTCCATTCTGGGGGCAACTGCTGATAATAGAACCAATTGTTAAGTTTGTTTGTATAACCTTAAATCACAGGTTTCTTTCTGAAAACTGACAGCACCATGTTGCAATGCTTTTCATATTGATGGGCTTAGTTGACAAGTAATGTTCCTCTGATTTTTAGCCCTATATGTAAGCACCAACAAGTCAACTTGATTTGCTTTCATCTCATTTTTAATAAAATTTTAAATTCCACTCCAAAAGTAAATCCACCCAATAATCATGAGGGTGACAAAAACAAATAACCACCCAAGCAAGCTGAGTCAAATTGAGTTAAAGACCACAACTGTGTGGTCAGGAGGAGGCAGATTTGAGCAGTGGCTAATTTACTACACCTCGGTACCAATTTTAACCACGAAGCATCTTGGTCTTCATTGTGGCATTGAATTACAAAGTCTCTTACCTTTTCAGTTGCACAGTTATAACCATTTTTCAGTAGGAATGTAGCACATGTATGTATTTAGAATTTTTTCCAGAAAAAAGTAGCATCCCAATATTTTCAGTGTTACATTAACAAAAGCAAGAGATAAGTATGGAAAACAAATTCTAGCTAAAAGTAGTTATGCTTGCCTTTAGTATTCATTGCCCACAGTCAAGATAAATTCAACATAAATAAAAATTAGCAACTTACAGTACTGAATTACAGCAATCTAAGATTAACTATGCCGTAAAACAGAGATAAAATTCAACAATTCTTGAGAGATTATAAATTCATCTGGATTCCATATTTTACTGAGGAGAAAAAAAAAAACCAGCAGAGTTTTCAAATCCTGAAGAAAAATTCTAGAGGTTTATTTATACTGGAAATGTTCTCACAAGTCTGTGAATTTGTTTTCTTTTCAGCCCAGGACTTCAAAATATGTTAATTATATTGCTCTCTCATATTCCACTCCCTTTGCCTGTTTGGAGGCCTCATTTTGGCTCTAGTGAGGTTTTACATTTGTCGTTGAGAAGAGTAGGAAATTTATAACTAAAAAGCATGAAAAGGTTAAGAGAAACATTCCCTTCCCTACCGCCCCCATCAAACCAGCATCCCCAGAACACTGATGGCGTAGATCATGGATGAAAGTGCCCAAGTAAGGATCAAGGAATAGGCGGAAAAGGTTGTAGACAACAGTGCCAAGGCTTAGCAGAAAAAAATCCTACATCAAGGTATAAATAAATGTTTAAGCAAGAAATACTTGTCAGGAGATAGAAATTATCATAATGGATAAAAATGAAAAAAATCTTTTTGGCATAGAAGCTGAATAAAGAAGTGAGTCAGTGTCATTACAGTTTTAATACCTATA
>NW_008236767.1:4622175-4660506 GCF_000691975.1 Corvus brachyrhynchos
AGGAAATATCATTTGAAAGACATAAGACTGAAAAAAAATTACCAGGATAAATTTTTTTCTAGTATTCTGGATAAGTTATTGGTAAATGTAAAATCTGGGTGGCAAGACTGAAACAATAAACAGTCATTTTATCACTAAATATCAGCTTCTGGAGGTCACTTTTGATGTGCCTCTAACTTTGATACATCTCAGAAATCCATAAAAACCAGCACAAAAAATGTCAAGCAGGTTGAAAGTGGTTTTGAATTAGTTTATTAACATGTCATATACTACTTGAACATCAGTTTCATGACTGCAGACTCATGACGGTTTAGGTGGGTACAGAAAAAATTGAAGATGCTCAGTGTCAATATCTCTGTTCTGGTACTGAGCTACGGGTTTGTGTTTAAGGTGTTTCTTAACAGCTGTTTCTTACTATCTCTTGTCTTTGCTATGTTTAGCTCCTGAGAGTCTGCCAATCATCAATAATTTTTGGCTCCCCAATCTGGTAAATTTTTTAAGAGCAAATAATCATAGAATCATAGAATTGTAGAATATGCTGAATTGGAAGGGAGCCAATGGATCACTGAGGCCAGCTCCCTGCCCTGCCCATGATATCCCCAAGAGCCACACCACGTGACTGAGAACATTGTCCAAACTCTTCTTGAACTCTGTCAGGCTTGTTGCTGTCACCACTTCCCTGGGGAGCTTTTTCCAGTGCCCAACCACCCTCTGGATGAAGAAACTTTCCCTGATATCCAGCATAAACCTCCCCTGACTCAGCTTCATGCCATTTCCTTGAGTCCTGTCACTGGTCATGAGAGCAAAGAGATCAAGATAAAAGATGGGAGAGTAGTTTCTGTATGAGGTACTTGGAACTGCTCATCATAAATCTCAGTATTCTCAATACAATCTCAGTATTCTGGTTCAAAAGCATTTCCCATTTTTAAAAAGCATTCATCCCTATCTTCTTAGTGAAAGTTCAGTAGAGTCTACAGAGCCTACAGAGAATACTCTTTTAAAGAAAATAAGATATTCAGCTGCAAATGCAGGTGTTTCTGTGATTTTCAATTATCTACAGTACATCAAAACCATATGATTTCCATCAGCTTACCTATATCATTGAGTCCACATTTGCATCTGCCCTTCTGACAGTGAGGTAAGGAGTACAGGATGTGGTTTAAATCCTGCATTCCTAAGGAAGTTTTCTCGGTGAACTGACCAATTTCGAATGGCTACTTTCTAATTCTTACCTCAGAATCCTCATCTACTATATGAAGGGTAAGCCATATGTGAGACATGCTATCAGACTAAGCAATGAAGGTCCACAGCCACAGAAAACTTCAGGGTTACCCAACATATTTCTCCAGCCACCTCAGTGCTCAGAGAGGTCAAAGTTTACACATATGGCCCTTCTGAACTGTTGGGTGCATATGGCAGAAATGCTCCCAGAGGAGCCAAAAATTTCAGCAAAATTATGCAGTTTTGAAGCTCTTTAAGAAAAAAAAAAGGAGTATGGCAAAGTAAATAACTCATCAGCATTTAGAAGCATAAACACCAGAAGGAGCCCTGAAGGAGATGTGTCTTATTGCATTTTAAACAAATATCAAGGTAGGTAACTTGAATGATAAATACATTGCAATTTGATTTCAGTAATTTATTAAATTAACAAAACCATATTTGTTTATCTCAATTATCAAAATTGCATAAGTTGGCAAATTATTTTAAAGCACCATTTCAGTCTCAAACATGAAGTACAGAGGAGAATTTCAGCTGTTATTTCAAACATTTTTGTACCACAGTCCAACACACAGAATATATGTTCCATAAGTTTTCTGAGCAGAATTAAGGTTATGCAAACACATCATTCACCATATTTTCTCCCCTCACATGATAGATATATCCTTACAATCACTTCTAAATCTAATTGGATTACTAACAAAAAAACTATCGGATTTTAAATCATCAGATCTGTTTTCTAGGAACCCACGTACCTCCACCCCATCACTGCAGTGCCTAAGTCACACACAATTGTCATGGGTAGAAAGGGGCTTTTCTCTGCATGTCTCTCATATTAGGTCTTGGTTCACCCTTCCAACCAGTAACCATAGACCTGAGAGCAGAGAGCTCCTGCTCCAACCTGCTCAGACCTATACTAAGACAGTTTCTTCAGCCAGTGAGAAGTGGCACAATTACAGCTGTGAAATTATTTAAATCCTATAGACCATCTTTGTAAAGGCATCTGAAAAAGGAGATACGCCTCCAGCGCTGCTTTTAAAACATACTGGCACCCAACTCCTTCAGGGAGTCAGCTGCCTTAGCATTTCCAAATTAATCTTGCTTGAAATTACCTTGCAAATTTTGCCCACCTGATTTCTTTGATCTCATAACAAATACCTGGGACATTTTCTGGGAGCAAGTTCTAGTTTTCCAAACGCTGGTTCAGGGTACCTGCAGGACCATCTTCCACTCTTGGAGCTGTTAATTGAAGTGTTAGACTGTAAGCTTTGTAAGGGAGAAAACATTACCAGCTTTTTATTCTTTTTTTTTTCCTGTAAGTGCCACAAGTGTACTAATAGCTTCTGCTAAAAGGAAATTTGGAATTCACAGCCAGTTTCCACCAAAGCAAGTTTCCCATGGATACTATTTATCTTCACTTGTTCAAAGCAAATTAACAATATGGTGTGGAACAGAGTTAGCATCTGCACATTCACTTAATGCCCAACACCTGAGCTTTGGCATATGATACATTGAAACATAAATTCTTACATTATCAAGCCTCAGATCAATCAAAATATTGCCTACATGAACTGTTATTAACAAAGCAGAGGGCAAGGAAATGAAGAACTGTAAAAAGAGGATAAATCTATTCAACTGAAAGCAGCTGCTCAGGCTGCCTGAAAAACAAGAATTCAATTTGTAGCAACAAAACCGAGGCCACTTGAAAATGTTCAGGGAGGTACAGAAAAATCTTCAAACACAAACCTGAAAAGCCTCCCACGCTTGGAGAGACACTCATCCAGCTTGTTCCGTACTTGAGTTCCCTCTCCAGCAGAGCTGTAGCCCATTTTTTGCAGGGCTATGTCATGGCCTTTCTCCTGCTTTGCGGCCTTGGGTACTGGGTCTAACACAGCAGGTCTGACACTGCCTGGGCCGGACCCACTTTCTGAGGAGCCCAGCTAAGAGACTGTGTCTTGCCTCCACAGCCTCTTGCAGTAACATATAGACTTGCAATAACTTGCAATAACTCCACATGCAGACCATCTCTGTCATGGCGTGAGCTGTTCCTGGGTCTCACATCTATCCAGAAGTGAGGTCTGTACAACTCAAAAGTGAGTGGCAAAATGTTTTGTTTCAACTAGAGATGAAGCCACTATCTAGAACATGGGAGATCCACATTACAGTCCCTGAACACCCCTTTACAGCTATACTAAACTCTGTCTCCTCCTCTTACTCATCCCTGGTAAGTACAAAGCACCTGAACATCAGCCCTTCAGGAGGTTGTTGCATTTGTTTTCACTAAAAATTCACCCTAAGAAACCTCCCATGGAAAAGTTTTATTAGAGCAAAGGCATTGACAAAGAATTTCAGTTTTGACAAAACAATACTTCCCAGTCATGAGTACAACTCTCATGGTTGCATCCTAGGGCATCATTGTATGCTAATTACTGAGATATGGTGAGCTCTGTTTGCTGTTTACAAAAATAAAAGCATAGGCAGGAACTTTTTCTGTCAGCTGTCAAAATTAGCAATAAGCTAGTTTTCAGTGAAGAATGTTTCTGGCAAGCTGTCAACCAGAAAATTGAAAATCAGAAAGAGAATATTTATCAGACGTGAAAAACAAGTGCAGCATTTAGGTACAGGCTTAATGCAAGGCTTGGTTTCACCACATAGAGCTCATCTGTGTAGAGTGGAAACAAACAGAAATGTGTATCTGTTTGAGAGAGAAGGAAGGGAAGAGATTAGCTGACAAGGGAGAAAGTGCTGAGGGAATTTGCAGGAAGGTCTAAAGCATCCAGTTTAACTTGTTTATTAAGTTGGAAAATTCTGGATATAGCTCCCAGTAGAAGCCCTTTTTTATCAGCCTTTTTCTGCATATCTACAAGGAAATTCACCTTACTATAAAAGTGTATTTGTCTCCCCTGGGCACAATGAAGCATGCTGAACTGGAAAAGATTTCATCAAAAGCCACAAAAGTTTGTAGGATTCACCATGTCATATTGGAGTGTTGCTCTAGTAAGATCAATGTCTTTCTGCCACAGAGGCAGTGACAAATGACTCTGTAGAGGGAAAATTGCCACACTTCTGAACCCATCATACATATCAAACATCACATTTAACCTCCTAATTTCTCACTGACTTTCAACACCGGGTGCATTTTGAAGCCTGATATCAGATAATAGTTTTCTAGAAGTGGCAACTACAGCAAGAACACGTACTGAGGAAAACAGATCTAAAGAGCCTTCACACTGAGAGCACAGAATATGTTAGGAATATATGCAAGGTTTACAAATAACAATCCAGATGAAAGGAATCTAAGACCACTTAAGGAAAAATTCCTTTATTCCCATATGAATCCTTCTTTAATGTCAAAGAAACATAGGATCATAGAATGGTTTGAATTGGGAGGGACCTTAAAGACTGTCTCGTTCCAACCCCTCTGCCATGGGCAGAGACATCTTCCACTAGACCAGGTTGCTCAAAGCCCCATCCAACCTGGCCTTGAACACTTCCAGGGATGGGGCATCCACAGCTTCTCTGGGCAACCTGGTCCAGTCCCTCACCACCCCCACAAAGAACTTCTTGCCAGTAACTAACATAAACCTACTCTCTTTCAGTAGCCATTCCCCATGTCCTTGCAATATTCCCTATCCAGTTCTCTAGTAGGTTGACTTCAGGTACTGGAAGGCTGCCTCAGATCCTTCTCTTCCCCAGGATGAACAGCCCCAACTGTCTCAACCTGTCCTCTCAGGAGAGGTGCTCCAGCCCTCTGATCATTGCCATGACCCTCCTCTGGAGTTGCTCCAACAGGTCCACATCCTTCTTATACTGGGGACCCCAGAGTGGGATGCAGCACACCAGGTGGGGGAGAGGGGAGAATCACCTCCCCCAACCTGCTGTCCACTGTCTTCATGTAGCCTTGGATAGCTGGCTTTCTGGGCTGCAAGTGCAGCCAGAAGGTAAGGAAGGAACCATCTGGCAAATTCATACCAGACTAACACCATAAAGCAGAAATTTCTTAGTAGTAGTGCATTCAGTTTGCAGTTTGGGTGCTATTTATGGAAAACACCAACAGGGAAAAGACTGGTTATCTCACCCTGCTAATATATGTGCTCTTCTCTGTCCTTGCAAATAATATTGTGATTCCTCAGAGGCTAGATTGAGTGGTTTTCAGATATATCTTTTAAGAGGTAATACTGAGGTTTCCAAAGGCACACCAAGGATGGATTCCTCTTCTCAGAGGCCGGGTACCAGTATGTTAGGTCACCAGAAAGATGCCATTTTCCCGTAGAAAAAAAAGAAAAAAATACTGTGTTTTCCTATCCTCTTTTTTTCCCCTCCATCCATCATAATGTTTATCTGAAAGGAAATCCATATTCAGATCAGCTCTATTAATAAACAAGGAAACTTTCCCCAGCTCCCAACTCCTTCCCTGCTAAGTGGTAAATTTCCATTCCTTTCCTCCATTTGTTAAAGCAATGACTCAGAGAGTTCCTGCAAGGCTAAAACATCCAGGATGTGTGAAATGTTCATATCAAATCAAGACACGAGGCAGCTCACAAATTCATAAAAAGCTGCTAATATCATAGTAATCCATGAATATTTTTCTCACTGACAGATTTTGACCCCTGTTTCTTGTTTGTAGGGGGGAAGGAAACTCCTTCAATGCTCATCTCATGAAGACCTCTTTCCCCAAGCAATCACTTTAAAAAAATCACTCTCTAGGCCCTGCCTGAGTTTTTTGCAAGCCTTTAAGAGCAATAAGAGTAGGTGGTAGAGCTAAAATATTTTGTGTTTTCTTCTGGAAAAAAAAAAGAAAGAAGTCTAGCAAATAGCGGATATACATCAACAGAAGAAATATGCAAAGTCCATGGCCTGCTCCAAACTTTCCTATAGCATCTTCTGACATGGCACATGCTCCCAAACACATGATGCTTTAGCTGGCAAACAGCCAAGTGTCCTGTGGTGGATTGAACCTGGCTGGTTACCAGCCAATCAAAGCTGCTCTATCACTCTTGTCCTCTGCTGGGTAGGGCAGATAAAATACAGCAAAAGGCTTCTGGGTCAAGATAAGGACTGTGAGAGCTCACTCAGCAATTATTGGCATGGGCAAAACAGACTTGACTCAAGGGAATTAATCATATTACCAATCAAATCAGACTAAGATAATGAGAAATGCTTGCTACAGAACAACATAATGCTTGTCCAATTTTTTTAAGCCACATAAATGAGAAATATCACTCTTTAAAACCTTTCTACCTTTTCCTATACCAATTAAGAAACAAAAAAAAATGTTACACATGTTGTGCAGTGGTTGTATGAGGGAACCTACTCTGGCACATTACGTATATGTCATATGTAGGATTCCAAATTTGCTTCCTCCAGGCCAGAACTGGTATGAAGAGTTAAGCATGTAAGTTCATTAAAAGAGCTATATATTACTCATCTGATGCTAATGGGATTCGAGTTGCTGCTGTGATCTTGATGGGGTTATCATTAGGTCTATGTGACTTAACTGTATTTTATTTTCTGTTTGAAATTCATCTCAGAGTGAAATCAGAAATGTGGTTTCTGTCGCACATAGAGCAATTAATCTTAGCACAAAGCCTGTGGAGAGAAAGGTCTGCTGTTCTTTAAAGGATAGGTAGAATTTAACAGAAGTTTTTATGGCAGTAGCACACTTTGTTTTGCCCAGCTGCCATTTAATACTACAGAAACCTGTAGGCCTATACATATCCAAATTTTTGCTTTGCTTCTGCCAAGCCTGTGCCAAAGCCAAGCAACTCCTTGCTTAGCTCATGCTTTTGCCTGACAGCTGTGGCCTGGAAACCTCTCTCACAAGCTTCTTGGGCTTCAACATCAAGTGCAGTTGCAGCTGCTACCATTTGGTGTTCAAGCAGATGAAAATAGCATTGTAGTAAAAGCACTAACTTGGGGACAGAGCACTACACATACATCATGCTCAAATCCTGATCTGAGTCCAACTACATAAGGTTCAAATTTGTATCAAATGCTCAGCTGAAAGCACTGTGAAAATGTATGTGGAAACTCTTCTGTGTTACAGAAGGTTTGTTGAATGTGGAAATTGCAGTTTTATGTGGAAAAGTTTTTGTTTTCCACTCTATAAAACCAAATAAAGCCCATGGCCATAACTGAAGTGTTCTCCTGGGATGAGAAGACTTCTGTTCTCCCCCTGATCCCAGAGGCAGTACATGCTTTTATTTTCATTAAGTGAATGAAATGACTCTAATGTCTCGTTTTGTGAAAAAAAATATTAAAGTTTTAGGTGATCCTATTATTATTATTATTATTATTATTATTATATTATTATTACTTCTCACTTTTATGGCTGCTCTTAAAATGCAGAAACACAACTGAGAACCAACAACAATGTGCAGTAGAGTAGATAAATGTCATTTTGCCATCAGACAAGAAAAGAGAAACTCCATACCAGGGAGCACTGTATGTGCACACTTACATATGGGGCAGAATTGTAGCACCTGACAGCTCCCATAAGGCAAAAGCACCATATTTTAATGTGAGTCATATAGCTGGAGGTAATCTCTGAGTTTTAGGCACGTATAGGAGTTAATCAAATGGAAGAAAAAAAAAACAGAAGAAAAAACATAATATGGATTTACAGATAACAGTTTTATCCCTACATAATTTCTGTCTTTTTTTTTTTTGGCAAAGAAGAAGACTCAAGCAGGATTTGAAAGAAGAGGGGGGAAAGATACACTAAGTAAACCTAATTTCTATGCAGGAACTGTCCACTCCAGACACTTCTTGCACCATGACACAAAACAGAGATAAGAAATATCATCAGACTGAGGAAAAAAGTGCTCCAAGAGCACAAAATACCACCTACCTGCTACAAATGGCAGCATATTAATGCTAGTTTTCAGCTGAATAAAGACATTTTTCAATTAGGGCATTTTTGGCCATAAAAAAATCTTATTCAGGGAAGACAGAAGGAGGTACATATCCCTAAAATGCATCCTGCCATTCCCAGGGCTAATTAACGGTGCTTTTGCCAAGTACATTACCACTTCACAGTACAAGGGTATTTTCACTGATCAATCAAATATTTGTCCAACAGATGCAGACTTTCAAAGCTGTGTTCAGATTTCTAGAAATAGAAGATAAATATAGTCAACAGATTTCTTGCCCATACTAAACATTAACTGAAGAGCAAGATTTAGTTGCAGGTCTGTCATCAGACTGCTTTCAAGACTGTGTCCTGGTGTTGCTTTCTGAAAACCTTCTTGTACAGGAAAGTATGTTAAAAATTACAGTGGCTGTGTCGGAGACAGACAGCTAAGTATTTGCTTTAATGAGAGACATTTTGGAAGAAAATGCATCAGCAGTAATAAGTACTTTTCTTCCAGGATATGATGGCCTCTACCAAGAAAATCTGCAGTATTTCAGAGTAGTTTCCAAACTCTCCTTTTACCTTGCACCTTTCTCCCACTCTGCCAAATCTTTTGCACTTCAGTACCTATCTTGTCTACTTTATCTCCATACATCGAGGCTCTCTAAACTGTGTGTGTTTTCAAAGCCCTTAGAGCACATTTCAGCTACTTTGAAGAGAGATTGGTTGTTTTATAATATATATATTTGTAAAAATATATAAAATCAGGGTTTATAAATTAAAAGCAAAAAGACATCTTGTAGACCCATACATAGGTACACATGTGCTCACAATCCCTGTTTTTCATGTCTCCTAGCTTTTATACTCTTTTTCTAAGCAACTGCTGCCACTGTCAATAGGAATTTCTCATGCTGTGTGCCCACTATCAAGCCCTCACACCATTAAATCACTCATAGACACTAACACCTCCAAGTGGTTTACTACAGGGTTTGCTGCAACTTTATAGTGGAGTACAAAGCAGCAGGTATTTAGGTACTTTTGATATTCCTCTTAGCAGGGAAGTAGCAACCTAGGTTCCTACAGCCATCAGTCTGCCCCAGGGCTTGTTTACTTATGAAGGAGATGGGTATTTCCCTTCTGAAGATCCCTAAGCCCATCTGAGATGTTGCCATTGGTATTAACAGACTTGGAAACTGAATAAGAGAGCTTGTATTTGCTGCTAGCTAAGAAGCAACATTGGAGGGAAAGCAGACTGAACAGGCTGCTAATTTCCATGATTATTTTCCAGAAATGGTTGTCCTGGTTTCAGCTGGGTTATTGTTAATTTTCTTCCTAGCAGCAGGTAGAGTGCTGTGTTTCGGATTTAGTAAGAGAATATGTTAATAACACACTGATGTTTTAGTTGTTGCTAAGCAAGGCTTACCCTGAGTCAAAGACTTTCCAGTTTCCCATGCTCTGCCAGCAGGCAGGTGCACAAGAAGCCAGGAGGGAGCACAGCCAGAACATCTCACCCAATCTTGCCAAAGAGATGTTCCATACCACAGGATGTCATGCTCAGTGTATAAACCAGGAGGAGCCAGGCACTGTGTGGGTTGGGCTGGGCATCAGGCTGGTGTGGTGAGCGACTGTATTGGGCATCAGGTGTCTATCTTGGGTTTTATTTTTCTATCTCCTCTTTATTACTAATAGTACTAGCATTACTATTAATATCAGTATATTTACTTTGTTTCCATTATTAAACTGTTGTTAACTCACAAGTTTTTTGGTGGGGCGGGAATGGGCAATGAGAAAGCGACTCCTTAGTTCTTTGTCGCCAGCTGGGGTTAAACCACAGTGGTGTAACCTAAAGCTGAGCAGTCCTTGCACACAGTGAGTGACAGGTTTTACCCAAAACAGCAGGAGAAGCAGCTCCTGCTCTCAACTGCTTCCCTCCAGCAAGCAGCTCCCAGGGCTTGCACGCTCTCTGGCATTAGCCACACAGTTGGACGTCAAAGCATTTTTCACAAAGTGATCGAAATCTGCAGTCTGAGATCATTCCACCTTGCATGTCAGTGCTTTATGCGGTAGCAGTTCCCAAGACACATGCAGTCCAACATGAAGAAAAACCCAAGGCCAAATACTTTGATTAAGGCAGTAGAAATACCTTTCAGTCTATCACTTTGGCAACGAATAGATGTACTCACTATACTGTACTACACACCTGTGAGAGACAGTTAAAAATTATCTGGGCACAATTAATTTTTTTATTTGACAGATTACATAAGTTATCACAAACTCCATCAATTTTGCTGAATCCACTTATTTTTCGGAAGAAAAAACTTCAATGGAAAGAAAACAGCCAGATTTACAATGATTATGTTTGATTAAGAATTGATAAGCAATTAGGGAAAAAAAAAATCCCAGCAAAATCTCCCTGCCTTCCTTGCAAAGACTACATTAATTTACCAGAACCAAGAGGAATTCTGGCTCAAATCAGTGCATTTTCCCTTTGTCTTTCACAGGACAAAAATTTCATTTTCAATTTTCCTCTAAATTTCTCGTCATGTTGTGATATTGCTCGTTAAGTAAACTTGGGATTGCTCAGCATTTGAGCATAATTTCTCTGTCGTGTGTTGGTCTGTCCTGAACCAGAACAGCAGGTATATTTCCCAAATAAAAGATTTCTCAGTTAAAAGAAGCAGGAAACACAGAAGGAGACATACTAACTATCCACACTAGCTGATTGGAATTTAACCCCACAAGCAGGTCCATGACCACGTTTTTTGCAGTATTGAATTTTTGGAACCTCCAAAACAGAGGGAAGGTGAGAGCGGTTTCAGCAAGTACAACTGACTCCCAGGCTGCCTGCAAATGTCTGCCCCATGTTGCCTTCCTCCAGGACTCAGGGGACGGCACTCCCTGTCCCTGCTGCCCCATTCCCCACCCAGACCTACTCCTGGGCCAGGCAGCTCCTACGCTGCCTTCACCTCTCGCTGCCTCCTGGAGCCAGCACAAGAGAGAGGGCAAGTCACTGGCCTGGAGTTACAAAGAAAGTGAAGTGCTTTACAATGGGAACTTAATCATCTAGAATCAGATTCTGTGAGCAAAACTGTAGTATTATTTTTAATATACTTTCTCATGTGTTAAATATATCTTGGCCGGTTTCCTGCTGTTGTTCAGAGAAGTGTGCTGAATTTGACAAGAAAACTTCCAAGACATCTTTTTACTGTATTCAGACTAATTTGGCTGTTAATGTTTCATGATAGAAATAAACCTTTAGGACACGTTCTTACACCACTTTGCAAGC
The DNA here is from genome assembly GCF_000691975.1 of Corvus brachyrhynchos. NCBI lineage: Eukaryota > Metazoa > Chordata > Aves > Passeriformes > Corvidae > Corvus > Corvus brachyrhynchos. The sequence goes on from NW_008236767.1 coordinate 4,633,533, forward strand.
TTAATTGTTAGGATGTTATACTTTCCTTCCGCTGTGATAGACATGATGATCTCCTTACTAATAACATAAAACCTAAAAAAATATTATTAGAAACCTCCTTTTTGCAAATTAAGAACATTTATTTTTCATTACAATGCAGAGCATTGCACATAATGTGTAGAACAATAAAGCTATTCAAGCACAGATATACATATGCAAATGGTAAGTCATGAACAAGAACACAGGTTATTTTGAATGAAAATAGTTCATTAGATTCAAGCTCTTTCCCATTTCACTTGCTCCTAACTTGATAAATACCTTGGATTTTCAACTTTTACCTTAAACATTCTCTTTTTGTGACCATTTAAAGGTCAGGACTTAATTTAGAAAGGAGAATGCACATTAAAAAAGATGAAGGAATGACAGAAAGACTAGGAGGTGAGACTCACTCGTCAGTTGTGTGAGCAACATTTATTTCCCCAGGTAAAGCAAGCATTCTGAGGTCAGCTTTTCATTTGTCATACAGAAACAATCAGAAAGTGCTAGATTTGTCCAGAAAGAGTTATCTTGAATATTTCAACAACTGCTTTTATCAACCTGATATCAAAAATATTTGACATACATGACTGTGTTAACAACAAAGTAGGGGGAAGTCCTGCAGAAGGCTGAATTTCTACAGCACTTCCACAGGAACTGGATTGTCAGCTAGTTCAAGAAAAAACTCATTATTTATACTGGTGTGCATTAAGTATTTTTGGTCTAATAGGACCAAATCAGATTGTGTTTCTGAGAAAATTTGCCATGAAATGAAGGCACCCACCTTACTCATTCTTTCGTATTAAGAGCAAAATTAACAAGAACATATATGGTGTATCTGTTCAGGGTGAAGATAATGAGAGCATTCCTCCAAATTTCAGCAACCGAAGTAGTGGCAGTAGTAATATAAAACAACAGGAAGACAAAAGACTACAGACTGGAAGTCAGGCTCAGTTTTACCATAAACTTACCTTCAGCAAGCTAGTAGTTTATTTAGCTGTGCCTTGATACCTCCATCTTCACAGCAAAACAGAAAAAAATTATTGAATTCAGAGGACCGTGTCAAAGAAAATGTATCAGCATCAATAAAACAGGAGATTTTTCAGTCAAAAGCCATTAAAGCATCCACTAATATTTAATTTCCTTTGTGTCAATCCAGTTAGTTCATGTGCTACTTCACTAGTTTCTAATTTGTCAAATATTTATTCCAGTCTGCTTACAAATTGTCCAGGAAAACAAGTTACACATAAGAGTGTTTCCTCCATGTAATGAATGTAACACACTTTTCATCAATTTTGTAACAAGTGAAGCATTTGAGGTTTTCTAGCCTCTTGTTCAATATACACTCTGAAAATGCATATTATATTATTCAGACTCAAAATAGAAACAATCACCTTGGAAAATCACACATTGAAAACATTACACACAGGTCATTAAACATGTGCTAACAATTCTCCTTAAATTCCAAACTTTTTGAATGCCAAAAGGCTTCACCATACACAGACACAATAAAATCACTTTGGTGTGTAGGTAGGTCATGCTTAAATTGGATTTTCACAGCACAGACAACGGTTACAGATATATTAATTGAGGACAATATTGATTATAGCTCTGTCATTGTTCACAGAAACCTAACACTCTTCACTGTAAAAGAGGATCAAGTTGTCAAACTCCATACTTCAGAGGAAATCACTGTTGGAGCAGAAGTTTCTGGTACAACTCAGTTTTATGACCAAACGTTGCTTAATACAATGTTACATATTGTAACAAGAAGAGCCAGAACCATTCTTATCCAGAATCACCTGGTGGTGCTCTGCAAAAGTGTGTTTTAGTGCTGGCTCAATTACAACAAACACAGTGCCAAAACCTGACCACCATCCAGGTCCTTTTCATTTGAGCTTATTTTCAGTAGGGTCTCGTTTATCGATAATAAACTTGCTTTAGTCCAAACTGCTGGGATTTCTGAAATATTCCAGAAATGTCTGTTTGGGTGAGTGGAGTTCAAACTGCAGTGGTAATCTGCGTCAGTCCTAGGTCATTGGACTCCTCTCTCTCCTGAGGACAGTAAGATGACATTTCCACGACTAGTCATACAGGTTTGTTTGCCCCACCTGCCTCCCTCATATAAGCTGGGTCTTGCACAGTGTTTGTGACTCTGCTGGTGCTCTGCCTCTCCATCCTCATCTTGAAGGGGAAGCAGAAGTCCTTGAAGCACCTCTTGAAGTTTTCATCCAAAAATGCATAAAGGATTGGATTGAGGCTGCTGTTGGTGTAACCCAAAGCAATGCAGAAGTAATAGCTGGATATGGCAGCAGTACTGTGGGACACGTCCCCTAAGGCTTCAACCAGCACAAAAATGTGGATAGGAGTCCAGCAGACAATAAAAACTGCCACAACCACAAGAACCAACCTGGTGATGCGACGCAGGTTTCGATCTTTTTCTCGAGACCCTGAGAGAAGCCGTACGCTTTTCAGGCGCAGAATCATCAGAGTATAGCAAACAATTATAATGAGAACTGGGATAACAAATGCAAAGACAAAGACACAGATTTTCATGAAGATGTCCCACCACACATAATCTCTGTCTGGAAACTGCAAGGAGCATTCAGTGCTAGCAGTATCTAGGAATGAAGGAAGCAAGAAAATTGGTTTGTTACTAGATATTCTAAACAATATAATTATCATAGCATAATCTAGGAAAAGTGATTAGCATGTACTGAGATATTAATAAATGGAGTTATCATTAAATCACTCCAAGGAAGCTTTCAGTTACCATTGAAACTGGTTTTATTCAGCTGTCTCTAGAAATTACTGAGGTTTGGGCTTTTTTAAATGCAAAATATTGTATGAAATTTCTTCCCCATGGGAGAATCTAAAAAAGCAGAGCACAAAAACAAAATCTGTAAAGTTGTTTCCATTTGAATCGCACTGAAATTTAAAACCAGACTGATTACCACCTTCAGTGAAGTAGAAACCTCACCATTATTATCAAACTACGTATGTTTTTGTCTGTGAGTGGAGAAAGATTTTTGATAACATGAATGGTAAAAGCTGAAGGAGGTTTTGATAGTAGGAAAATTTTGCCAATATATGATAATAATGTAATCGTCTTTTCCCATGTGCCTTTTACAGCACAATTAGAGTACACATAAATGCTTGCATTCAGAAAAACTCAACAGCTTCCTTTCTATTAAACAGAAGCAAATAAAAGACACGTGTGCATGGAGTCAAAATGAAGCTACTCTTTTTGCAGATCATGCCATTGAAAATGCAGCCTGTGCAGAGACTGCAGGATGTGGGCCACAGAGACGAACTCCCTCCCTTTCCCATCGCCCATGCCAGGATTCAGAGCCACAGGCTGTCGCCTGAATGTATTTAACAGAAATATTTCATCTGACGGGAGGCAGCTAAGGAATGAAATATTTGAGGCTTCATTTGCTGACCTCATTGGAGCCTTCCAGCATATAAAACATATGGGAAAACAAGTAATAAGATAAATTAAAAGGCAAGAGAAGAGGTAAATTTACAACTACTATCAGCAGATCAACTCTACTGAAGATAAGTCAGAGTTACACAGGGATTTTTCACTCTGAAATGCAGCTTAGATTTTATCCTGTACAGTAATGCAGTGTTCTTTGGATTTTTTTATCATTTTCCCTACTGAGTTTTTCATTCCTCTACAAATTATTATTGTCTTTCATCAATTCAGATCTAAGAGTGGAATGATTCAAAATACTCCTGTGCATCACTTTTTCATATCTGTCTCCATCAGGACAAGACAGAAAAAAAACCAATCAGGCCATATTTCCTGCTATAAAAATGTTTCACAAATCAAAAATATATTGAAGAGAATTTGTTTAGAAAAACAATTAGGGAAAAAGTTAGCATTATAGTGCCATACAGACATTTCCTGGTTAGATACCAGAAAGCTGTTACTGCGTAATATTGAATACCGAAACATTTTAATAGAACAAGTTTAAAGCTAAAAAAGCTAAATACTTTGGGGTTTTATTTTAAATAATATGTATTATTCTGAAAGCTGAAAATTGAAAAGACATTTTTCAAGGCTGATGCAGGATACTCAGATGACAGCACAAGTATGGCTTGACAGGCCTTGACACTCAGTGAACTTATCTAAATCCTTTGTGATGTAGGTTTTCACAAGCATAGTTGCTTTTATTAAATTTAATTCTAGAAATGCCAACAATCATCTTCAAAGATTTCGTGTCAAATATTACTGTTATTTGTAGTAGATCATGACTTAGCAGCAGCAATAAAATCAGGATGCAGCTGTATTAACTAAACTAGTAAAACTGCCTCCAGATGTGTGGGTCTGGATAAAAATGAGTGATCATGGATGGCTGCTCCAGACCACATCCAACTACTCACTGAAACCCACTCCCAGAGGAAATGGCCTCTTCAAATCTACTGACATAATTTCACATATTTATCAAAATTATTAGGTCATCCTCACTATATTTTGCTATAATTTGTGGTTGGCAATGTTATTTTAGCATTTCAAATTATCAAATACAAATTTATTATCTTACATCTCATTGCAGTTTATTTTCTACGGAAAATCTTATTCTAAATTCATTAATATTCATGTATTGTACTTGATGTATGTAATGCCATAGCATAGTACTTTATGGAATCCATTTACATTTTCCCAGTTTACAACCAGGAAACAATCAATAGAAATTCTGGTTGTAATGCACAATACTATATTAATTTTCTGAAACTTTGGAAGTGGAACAGAATAAAATCCAATTTATATTTTATTTTTACTGCCTGAGAAGGTGCAGAACCCTGTATAGTGTCATAAATTTAGGATTTCATACTGATATTTTCCACTTTGAAAGGCAAATATTTCAAATACATTAATATATTTAAGGAAAAACACTGTATTCTATATGGTATTTTGGTGTAAATCTGTTTTATAATGTGTTTGATAAACTACCATTTAAGATTAATTTTACTCTTGGCATAGGAAACATATATATTAGATATATAATATTGATTGTGTCACTTTCATAGCCTTCACATCCTTACTGGCAATATGAGTAGATAATTTTATTCCTTTATTTTTTTTCTAGCTGAACAATTCTTCAGCAAGAAGAGCTCCGTTAAGGTTGGAGCAGAAAAATTTACACAGATGTAAAATTTATTCTGCAGTAAAAATGTATCCAAAAGGACACACCTGGGAGCAATTCTGAGCTGTGATAACAAAATGGATTAACTGAGCACGGTGAGGGAACTTTAAATATAATCACTTTCCATTTTCTGTTCAGTTGTTGCTTAAATCTGACTCCAGCAGAGGCCCTGAAGCATATAAACAGCAACTGTTGTGACCCATATAACATAAAGTTTCAGGCCTGAGGTCCAGCTGTCAGGCAAAGGGAGCATCCTCACCTTTCCACTTCAGCGTTTATCAGCGCAATTCATGAACACACCAGACAAGGTAATTGACACTAAATGCTCAAGAGAGACCTTAGATCAGTTGAGCAGGGAGGAACAGTAGCAGCTGACAAGCAGTTGCCAGTATTTCCAACCTCATTTAGCCCAGCTGTGTTCTGTATTACCAGTCTCTGTTTCATAAGTAAAAAAAAGGCTGCCTGCTACATGGCGTGGAAAAGGCATTTAATCATTGCTGGCCTCAGAGGACCCCCCTGATCGAAATGTGCTGCTGACAGTGAATGACAGGAACATTCTGTTAGTTGAGCATACTCCAACAAAACACCTGTCTGAGCCAATGTTCCATGGCCTTCAGGATCTTGTATGTAGCGAGACATTCTTCCCAAATATGCCTGAAGTTAATGTTTCCCCAGCTAGACATTGTTTTATAGAGCCTGTCAAAACTTTACTGGGGAGAAGAGTTACTGCACTGCAGACCAGGACACGTGATCCCCCAAAGCACTGAAAGAAGAGTTTCCAGAGGACTTTTCTGTCACCTACATAACAGAAGACCAACAGCAAGAAAAAAACCTATATATCTTCAGCCAAATCTATTAGCCCTTGAGCAGCTATTACTGAAATGATTTTTCACATTGATCTATGTCAAACAGCTTAACATACAGCATTTATTGTCTCTGCCAGATGAAACTGTGTCCTTAGGTAAACATTTGTCTCGAGAGGAGTGAAATTATTCTAAATAGAAAAGGTTGATAGTGCAGGAAATTATAGATAATTTTTCAAAAGGTTGTTTACATCTCAAACAAGACTCCTGCCAAAGAAATGCCTTGTATTTTATCAAGACATCCAGTAAGGGGATGACACCAACCCAAGGACACCATTAGAAGTCTCCAGCCTTTTGAAGACACTGAGATAGATGCCCCTGCACTGAACTTAGGCCTGTGGGTATGAAGTACATTTGTGTGAAAATGCTTCTCCCCCTTCCTTCTCAAGGAAGATCTCAAACTCAGATTAACCCCATAGCAGGGTAATAAGTTTAGCTATAGGGGCTAAATCCACAGTCCTTCATGGAATAAAAATTTCAAGCAAAGCCTACGCATGGTCTGCATAGAGTTTTCAGTGACTTTGTGTTCTTGTAGCTGTTTCCCTGCCGTGGCCTGAATTTCAGTTTCCTGTGACAATCCTTATTCTCAGCTCTCCCAGGTTTCCATACACATTCTCATCCTTTTTTAAACAAATCTTGAGATACTGCCATATGTAATTTATTTTCATTTTCTCTCTTCAGCTACTGACTTTTCCTTTCTTCACCATGCCTTCAAGTTCTGTGAAATTCCTAAGAATTTTAGTTTCTGTTCCTGGGACTTGGTCAGAACTACTCTCACAACACCTACAAAAAAGAGCCTTAAGCCCACATTTCAAGTTTCACTGTGAACTAATCCTGGATTCATCCATTGTGTTTAAATTCCTGATTATTTTCCCTTGCTGCCTGCTAGAAGTTTTTGATGGTCTCATTCTAGCACAGACAGAGCTCCAAAGTGCATTTTGTTCTTTTGGCACGGGCATCTGAGCTTAAATGATTTATATGTTGTACTGTGATGTTCCACAATATATTTCAAAATGTCAGGAATTTAGATATACTTTGAAGAAGGAATAAATAAGGTTTGATCAATATTTGACATTACATTTTATTGTCAGTTGAGGAATAAAAAGACTGAATTTTGAATGCTCACACTCACCTTCCCTGACTTTGGTACCTCCAAGAACTATTGCTGATATACCAACAGATGAGGACAGCAGCCAGATACAGATATTGATTATCTTTGCTTTGAGAGGTGTACGGAAGTCCAGAGCCTTCACAGGGTGACACACGGCAATGTATCGATCGACACTCATCATGGTGAGTGTGAAGATGCTGGTAAACATGTTATAGTAGTCAATAGAGATCACTACTTTACACAGCACATCACCAAAGGGCCAGGAGTTCATCAGGTACTCGGTGCTTTGGAAAGGCATGGTCGTGGTGACAAGTGCATCTGCCATAGCCAGGTTGAAGATGTAGATGTTGGTCGCTGTCTTCATCTTCGTGTACCTGCAGAAAAAAAGGTAAGCCCATTTAGATATGTAACAGTTTATCAGTCAGGCTTTGCCATAGATGGGGGTTTTTATGTCTTTTCTCATCTGTGATAGAAATGTACACAAATGCAAGACCCTTGGGATAAAAGTGAACACACTTTATTCAGTCTCTCAGCACCTATGTTAGCAGTTAGAGCTATTTACCACAGGCAAACCAGGCATATAAATACATTTTATCTAATTAGACAAATGCTGATTTCAATACTATTTTCTCAAATCCTGCTACAAGAAAATATCACTGTTAAATTTGGAAGAGATCAAAATGGTTTTTGTTTCTTTTTCTTGTAGCTATCGGTCAGTGATTGTGAGATTTCTGGGTTCGCTTTGTGGAAGAAACTGTTATCCCGTTCTCTAGTAAGATTCCAAGCTAATTGCTATGTCTGCTGGGCCAGATTGCTTCTTATATGATAGTTTGTCTTCCTTGAATGCACCACAGTGCCAGCTGATACAAGTTTTAGTCATTTCCCTTCCTTGTTCCTCCCTTGCCAATTTCTTCTCCTTTCTTATCATCAGCTTTTACCCATCCTCTCTTTTATGACTGATAATGTAAAAGATTAATATTGTTTAAGCAGGATACCACAGTGGGGAAAAAATTGTCAGAGCAGTATTTTTCTTCTGCATCCTTTAATTTCATCAAAAGCAAGCCCTGGTTTTGTCCAGCTGGTAGGAACCTCAGCCTACAATGAAAAATAGGATCTGTTTCTGGAGATGACACCCTGCTTTGTTGGGCCCTAATGACAGTTTTGGGGACACAGCCTGTGGAGGACTGCTTCTGTCTCTGTGATGAGCACAAAGGATGATGGAGGGCCTGCTAACATGGAATATACCTAACGCTCCTTTCTGACATTCTTCCCCTCAACCCTTGTGTTTTCTCATTGCTGTTAATTTATCATTGGATTTAAAGAGATTTTCTTTCTCAAAACTGCTGCAGCCCCATATTTTGACTGTGTGTCCGAACTAGAATGTGTACATGTAACACACACAGTAACACATGTAGCTACATTTTGCTACATGTCACTAATAATTTACAGTGGAAATATAAGATTCAGCCAGTTTAGGCCATGAACACATAGGGCAATGTGTCTATTTGCCTCTAAAACTTCAATGCATAGAATAAAAAAAATTTTAAAAAGAAATTGAGCAGTGCTGTCAAATTGTGCCCAATACGTAAATTAGATATTAAATAAAAAGTGGGAAGAAATTTCATTTTATGACCAATATGAAATGTTAAAAAATATCATTGGTTTTTCTAAAACACTCTAATTAAGACTTACCAAGGAAATAAAGCCAAATGGTGGTTTGAAGCACAGGGGAAAAAACTGCAAGGGAAGAGACAGTACATCCTTCTCACCCACGTACCAACCCATCAGTCAGAGCTGGGCTTCTGCCCCCCCACTGGATCAATCTCCTCAACAGACCCCCCAGCAGAGGGGGGCAGTCTGTCCTGTAGATCCCATTATAGCCCTTAAGGCACTGTTCAAACACAAATACAAGTCTTTATGGCTAGAAAAAGCAAATATAAGACATACTAACAGACAAAAAAATCCCTCCTGGCTAAAAAAAGAAGAAGAAAAAATATTATCTCCAAGTGTATCTCAGCTGTAAGACTGAACAAAAGTTCACTGAACACTCAAAAATCTCTGCTAAAGTGGACTAATTTCCATTAAATGAAATAGAACAGTAGAAGGACAATTTTGCTTCTATGGACATCACTGATGATATTTGGAATTGCTGTCTTGTTCACATTGCAAAAAAAAAGACTATGGAAAGTTGGAATGGTTGCATAAAAAGCACCAAAAAATAAATGAAGGGACTGGAGAAAATTCTTTCTTTGACTAACTTAAAGAGCTCAGCATGTTTAGTTTATGAAAAAGAACACCAAGAGGTGACTCGATTACAGTGTCTGAAGACCCTCACAGGGAGAAAATAGCAGGTACTGAAGAGTTCTTTAAGACTACAAAGAAAAGCATAACAAGAACAAATATGTAAAACTCTTAAGAGAGACAAACTCAGCTTAGAAACAACGACAGTTTTTTTCCTAACAGCTAAGGTGATGATTACTGGGAAAAAGAAAGTGGTAATTTTTCCATCCATTCATTCCTTCAAATCAAGGTTTGCTGCTGTGCAAAGGGTCTGCTTCAGTCAAATACAAGTTATGAGATTCGACACAGGAGCATTCAAATGAAATGTAATGGCCTTTGACATGCAGAGGTGACACAAGTAATCATTCTTCTGAATCATTATTTCTGTAGATCTTTAAAAATTTCACCAAGGGTTTGGACAGAAAAAAGTTGCTTTCAAAATACAGAAGAATTAGTTTGACCTTTTTTCCTTTAAGGAAATCAGAAAACAGGGGAAAAATATCGAAGATTTTATTAGCCTTGAAAAAGCAAATTTCTGAAAGTCTTTATATCTCACATTTCCCATTCCTTGCAACCTTAATTCAATTATTTTATGTGTGTGCCATTACAACTGTATATACCATATTTTCCCAGTATCTCTTTCTCTTTTCCTCCTCCCTAGCCTTCCAGTGGAAGAACAGGAAAGAAGTGCTGTAAAATAGAGCTAGCTTTTTAGGCATTTTCAAAACCCAGTTTTTTGAAGCTGCAATATAAAGCATGTTCTCTGTGTATGCACGGTTTATGTTCTGTATGTAAATTGAGCAATTTTTTGGACTATGCAACACATGCACATAAAAGAAAACTAGTTTTACCATTACTACTGATCCAACAGGAAGGGTGTCTTAGCATTCACAGGTCAAAAGAAATATAGTCATTCCAGCATCAGCATTTAGACAACTTCCAATGTAACCAAGTCAAAGCTGTATATGGGAATGAAAGTTTAATAGGGTAAAGAAAAACCCACAGCATGCCATTTTGTCCCCTTTGTGAAAGATTTGCCTCATTTCAGGGATAGATTTGCACATAGCAATCCTTGCTTTGATAACCTTGCCTGGTGTGCATCTAGTCCATCCCACAGCTCACCAGCATGGCAGTCCCATGACTAGCTGGCCTTGCCCAAATCCACCACGGTTCACAGACCCCACATGCCTCCCTGCACCATTTATTATGCACCAGGATAGGCACCTGACCCCTTCTGACAGACTTTGAACAAGAAGGTGGAAGACAAATAAATACAGCTCCAACAAATATCTCATTTAGCAATCAATTCTCCCAGGCACTGCAGAGGGATCATGCATACCTGACTCAGGGATGAAGGGTGCACTGGCAACCTGAGCAATGCTAAATCCAGGCACATTTGACTGATGCAACCTTAAAACTCATTGATCTCACTGTGGTAACATAAGGAGTTTGATTACTTTTGCCTGGAAACATTGGCTTCTGTATAAATGAGGTATTGGTCCTTAAAGTTATTAGGCAGTATAGATTAAGTCATTTAGAAGTTTATAAACTTCATTTAGAAGTTTATAAAATTGAGAAATGCCTCTGAGAATCTGGGCTCAATCATCCAAACTCCTTTGAATGTTTTTAATTAAACACCTAAAAATTATTAAATGCCTTCATGCCTCTGAAGATATGTGCTTGCAGGTTTAATTAAAAGTCCAGCTAAAGGAATGGAGTGACTGCTGTTGCTGTCAGATGCTTTCAAGCAGACCCTGATAAAGTCCACAAGATGAGGGATTTGCCTGCTTTCCTACAACTCATTCTATTGCACCACCGCATAGAAGGAAATATTTTTTTGTGGTCTGGGTTTTTCCCACTGTACTCTCCATTCACTTGAACAAACAATCAAAACAGTGCTTGTGTAAGGGAATCTTGTCTTCCTTTGCAAAATTAAAATTCTTGATCAAATATCTGAATTCATTTAAGTTAAAATATTTATATCTCCTTTAAGTACTTTAGCAGGACAGATAGGGTAAACCTGACCATCATTACAGCATAGATGGCACAGTGGTAATTAATGACAAACATTTTCTTAGTGTCTGAGGTACAAGTTTCAAAGACTATTATAATATTTATAAACCATGGCTGTATAAACTGCTCATGGGAAATCCCATGTCTAGAAAATCATTTGTTAAATACTGGGACTTCTTAAGAGAATGGCAACTTTTCTAATACTACATAGGAATAGAAGTCCCTCTTTTAAACCAGGTGCTAGAATCTAATTTCAAGTGGCAGAAAAACCTCTGATCCCTTAAGCTGGTGGATCTCAAGACTGCTTGTAAAGCTATAAGCAGGCCTCAAGCCTCTGTAGACTAAAAACTGGAAGATATATCAAAGCTGCAGAAAAATGGTCAAGATGAAACAACTCTTTCATTTAGATGGGGTTTGGTTTTTTTTTGGATGGGTGTATGATGAAAGTTTGCAAGGAGCAAGTTTTAAATTATGTCTACTTATGTGTCAAAAGTAAAACTCTCAAAACTATTAGGCATCATTCACCTTCCAAAAATTGAAAGTTCTTTGAGACTGACTTTAGACTGACCCCTAGAAATTTCCCCCTGTTTCTCAGTCGACTCATCATTACTGTTCTTTTCCCTCTGGAGTGGAAAATAATTTGCACAAGCTTTTAAGACAGTAAATAAGAAGAAATCACACCTCCAGCCTACGTTACCAATGAAATTGTGGGAGCAGATGAGGGAAACGTGCTACTAAGGATCTGGTGTGCTTTCAGGAAAAAATCTGCTAGTTGAGCCCCTTAAAGTTATTATCTCAAGCTGAGGAAAGGAGTGTGATACTAAAGTACACTCTAACATTAGAAAAGATGATAAAAGATAAGAAAGAGGCTCTGGTCAGAGTTTTTCATGTAGCTGTAGTAGGATGAAGTGATGAAATGTTCCCTTCAGTGTGAAATGAGGGATGGGGAAGGGAGCAAAACTAACAAATATACTACACCAACCTCCAGTTGCAGAGGGAAAGTACAAAAGCATAAAATGCAATGAGGAATAGCAAACACAGATTTTTCACAGATACCTGGGTAAGTGAATGAAAATGAAAGCTAAAGCACATCTAAAGCAAATTACAAAAACACCTATCAGCAGGACGCAGGCTCTGTTCCACTAGGTTCCTCTGAATGAAGTATATGGAGATCAAGCAGCTGAAAAGCTTAGTCAGGAAAGCTGTAAATCTCAAGGCTATATTTCGAGTACACTGAGTATAATACTGCATCAGAACAGGAAGAAAAAACCAAAAAACGGTCCAGGAGGATCTATTGCAAGCCCATACCATGTCAAAGGTTTGGCTCAGCTCTCTCTTGGATATTCATAATCCAATACAAAAGTCTTATGCCAATATGAAATGAAGTCTAAGGTCATTTAAAGAATACAAAAATTAATATGCTGCAATTTTCATTTTTGTATTGGGTTATATGACGTTATCATGTTTTGAACTGCCACATTTTAGCAATAGAGAGGACCTCTCTATTGCTTTAAATACAGGAAAACAGCTACTGCACATATTTAAAGGTTGCCTGTCTTAAACACCAAACCCTTTTGGACCTGACAAAAAATTGTTGTCTACAAAATTATATCCTAAAGTGGAATCTCTTTACTTATAAGCATCCAAAGATACCTATTTTAAAGCAGCTCAAAAAAGAAAAGCATGATTTTGTCTTTTATTCTCCCATCAGGGAGCATGATCTATGTGAATGTCAAAAGGTATAATTAAAATCCTTACAATTTTCCACCACCATTACTTCTCTGCACTAGCCATAAACTGAGCCTGAACAAGATCTTGTGGATTTAGGTTGGATGTGGAAGCATTTTTTTTCCTGACCTAAAGAATCAGGCTCTGAATTAGTTCAAGTCTACATATATCCTGGTCAAAGTGAAAGAAAAATTCACACTACTTAATGAAAATGAACTAATTTTTCTCCTTCTATGATAAAGGTTTTTAATATTTTTATGTGAACTCAAGAGCCTCTCTTTGAAGAAACTATAAAATGTTAAAAAAAATTCTGTGAAATTTTTGCTTCTGTGACTTTAGCAGCAGAGCTCAGAGGTCAAGGTGCTGTGATCCACTGTGGCTTAAAATGAATCAGTGAGAATGCGGAATTTCACTAAATTGGTACTTTATCTAAAACCATTATGTCTAATAATATTATTAAAGAGCCTGGACAATTAGCTCAGACTACGTACCTGATTTTTTTTTGCTCACTGCTGGTAAGTAGAAATAAATACTGAACTTGTCAAGCAACTTATTCAATCCCTTGATAAACTTCATGCTGCTTCAGATGTTTCCCAGTGACGAGTCATTCTGTGGGGAGTTCCCAGGGTGTTAGACCATCCTAATCCTTCTTACTTGCCACAAGGGCATTGCTCTAGTGAGTATTGAATCTCTGTCTCTGGTAACATCCACCTTTCCTGTTGTTCTTTTCTCTTGGAAATGTTTGGGGTTTTTTTAATAAAGGATGTGGGCTCCCTTGGCAAAGTGCTTCCCATGCGTTTATGGGAGAAGGAATTGAGTAGGACACACACTGCCTGGCAAAGAGAAAAAAACTCATTGCTCAAGGAAACAGAGATAATAGCTCCTCCAGGAAAAGATTTCTCAGGGTCCTACTTTCCTTGTTGGAAGCAGACAATTGTTATTGAATGTTTGCTTCCTCTAGATGTTTCTGCAGGACAGAAAAAAGGAAAGAACTCAGAAACCACTCACTCGGGTCTTGGGGTATGGGTATCACTCTTGTTCCCAAAACAAGGCAGCTGGTCTCCATTTTTGCCACAGGGATGAATAACAACTGACACAGCTGAGAGTGTTTAATAGGACAACTACACACTCAGATGTGTGGAGACCCAAATCTCTGGTCAACACTCCTGTAATAAAGTTGAATGGGAGACAAGGGACTTGGCTCTATAGCAGGTATAGGATTATGTGGTAAGACAACAAATGCACATATCAGTAGTGAGCCAGCTCAGGAAAAGTCATCAGTCCTTCTTAGGAGGCAGCTGGCAGGCTTTCTCTGGACTCCATCCATTTATCTGTTTTCCTCACCTGCTTCAGGGAAGCCCAGAGCACAGACCTCCTGAACACACACATTCCCATAGCAGATGATTCAAGTGAAATGCAGAAAACTTTAAGTCACAGTCAACAGAAGAGCACAGCTTGTAGCTTCCATAAGTGAAAATATTCTTCTCCTCTGCACTTTAGCAAACCAGTCATTCTAAAAGGTGTGTCTAACAGTGAGTCCTGATGCAGTCCATCATCCAGCAGCATGGTAAAAAAACTTTTCTGAGTGTGGACACTAAATGAACATTGAATAGATTGTCTGAACTGATCCTACCATACAGCTTTCCATCTGTCACTACTCAAGGAGGCATTTGCCAGTTGCCCAAAAGTAGCCACAGTGGCTGGACTACCAGCAATGCAGTGGGAAGTGCATTTAGCAAGTATAAAATCCTCTGTGTTCCACGTGCAGCACAGCTAAGTTTGGGAGCATGATCTATGTGACATTCACTCTTATTGCATTGATGACTTTTGGAGCAGAGATGAGCAGCAGCATGTTACAAAGGGGGATTGATACAAGTGGAGAAAACAGGAAGGTTCTATTCACTTTCTTACCGCGTATTTGCAGACATTTGTACACTGAATAGAATTGTCTTCTTATACTCTTGCAGGGAACACAGAGATTTCATTGAAAATGATGCCTCAAAACTGAAAACAGCAAACTGCCTAAAATTAATTTTCACTTCCATGGGGATTAAAAGGTGACTCTAATGAGAGTTAAACCCTCTAGCTTTGGGTGAAATAAATATTTCAAAGATAATTCACAGCCTGGCATGTCAACTTCCCAGTAGAATCACGTCAATTTAAAGCAAATTAACAAGTAATCTTTTGATGTTATCAAAATCTAGTATTAATTTCAACCAATATCTTAAATAATTTTCATTTTTGTGCACTTTCTTTAAAAAGTGCTGTGCACCTTTACGTATTCTTGATTTATATATTTTTTACATTTTGTGGAATGCCAGCATGGTCAGACATCCCTCTTCCAATATCCTCGTTGCATCTGTGCACACCCTCTCCCCCCAGCTAATTCAGTTTGTGCACTTATGCCTGTCTGTAGACAAAATTATATTCCTACTGCCTTTTCCTCATATCTCTCTAAATTCACAAAAGAAAATAACAATAAGCAAAGAACAAAGTCTCCCTTGAGGAGAAGAGCACAGATTCCACACTTTGCAAGAATTATCTCATATTTAGAGATGGAAGGACCAAAATGGAGACCTGAAGTATAGTTCCTGGAAGTAAAGTGTAGCTGGATGCTTTTTCTTCAGAAAGAAATTTGTAAATGGAATCAAAACTCTTCTTGGGAACCCATCTGTTTCAGAGAATTTAACTGAAAGGGACCAATTAATTACCGTTTGAACAGACAGTGAGAGTGGGCAAGAGAGGAAGATTATCTTCCCTTGTCCTTAATGTGTCCCAGGCAATCCAAATTGCCCAGTTAAGGATTTCCTTTCACAACACCCTTTCAGCAAATCAAAAATCCTCTCTCAGAAAAAAAACTAAATGAAGTGTTACCACTCTTCTCTCATTTCATCATCTTCACCAGAAGGGCTTAGCCAGTCTGCCTTCCCCAACACCACTGTGCACCCTCCCTATGCTTCATCCAGGATCATGAGCTACCCACCACTCTCCCGTCTGACAACAGGCAAATTATCTGAATCTTTCTGCCAGCAGCCAAACTGGAAAGTTCTTCTAAGTTTTCACTTTGTTCCAGTTCAAAAAGATTCTCTGTAATTCATCTTGCTTCCAGACACTGATTCCAGTTATGCCTTTCTCTGAACTAAATGATTACCTGGCTGTTAGCCCAGCGGAAATGTCTGGACGGATACCAAATTACTTTCCAGAAGCCAAACACATTACTCACTATAAGCCTCTCTTTAATACTGTCTGTAGTAAATATTCCTTTCAAGCCTTTCCTCTGCTCTCCCTGCCTTTCAGTATCATCTCTTCTTATCACAGCATGACCGTAAGTCAGGTTTCTTGTCAGCTTATAAATCCCAGGCCTCACTTAGTCACTGTCTAGCTGGGTTTTAAAAGATTGGAAATAGTAACATTTTGTTTAAATGGTCTGTGCTTGTCAAACTATCAATACTCTTTTAAAAGCCTCTCCTCTTTCATGTTTCCTGTTGCCTTCCTCTTTGTGCCATCTGTAAAAGCTTTTCGTAATGATCAGTCTTCAAAGTTGGGATGGAAATTATGTCACGTTTGAACTAACGCTGCAGAACTTATCAAAATTATCTCCATTCAGTGAGGTAAGGCTAAATTGTGTTTGAAATCTGTGGTGAATTGCTATCAATCCATTTGATGCCTCTCTACTGGTAGTAGTAAGGTGTCAGATTTTTGATTAGCACAAGAAAGGTTAAAAGTCATAAACTTCACAAAGTATAGTACAGTTCAGCCTTTGCCTTTAGCAGCCAAACACTTGATTTTATAAAAGAATGAAATCATACAAACTGCCAGCAATAGGGAACAGGTAATCCAGTTAGGTCGACTCTTCTGAAGCTTAAATTTTCATTTCAGAACAATATTCTTTCCAAATATAATTTAATAAAATTAGAACAATAATTTAAAGCAATTTAACAAGTAATCTTTTGATGGTATCAAAATCTATTATTAATTTAAACCTATGTATCGAATTATTTCATTGTTGTACTTCTTAAAAAATGCATTTTCATTCTTGTTTGGAATGAATGATGAAGAAATATTAAAAACAATCTGGAAAGGAGTCAATTTTATATTACATTTCTTAATACACTCTTCCTGTTATGTGAGACACTGTTCAGCTCAATGAATATAAGAACAAAAAATGTATTCCTGATTAAACTTTTTCTTCAACATTAGACTAAGCAGAGGATTATAAGGTTTCTCTTTTCCCTTAGGAATCAATTTACATATCTGTGACACAACCTCTTCTTTAAAATTCTTGAATGTAGAAAATTATTCAGTTCACTGGAAGCTTGAAAGACAATTTTAAAAAAAATACAAGATTGGCTCTTTAGGATCCTGTTGATATGAGCTGGTCTCAGGAAGTTACTTCAGGAACAATGAGGGTAAGATAAATACATAGCAAAAGTGCTTCTGGAGAGGGTAAGAGAGAGCATCTCCCAGAGTTTTACCAGAGTATGTTTCTGGTTTTGCTAAGTGCAAATCTATAGTTAAAGCTGTAACTTTAGTCTGGAGATTTTTCTTCCCTGCAGCTGTCATAAGAAACTACCATTTTGTTTAAAGCCAGCACTAAATTTTAAAGAAAAAAGTCACGAGGGTAGGGGAATGGAGAAAAAAGCCTTCTTGCTTCCAAGGACAAATAGGTTTTTTTATCCCCTTCAGCCAACTATTTTACCTCCAGGAATATCTTCTAAGACCTCAGAGGAAAAGCTAATCTCAAA
The DNA here is from genome assembly GCF_000691975.1 of Corvus brachyrhynchos. Lineage (NCBI taxonomy): Eukaryota > Metazoa > Chordata > Aves > Passeriformes > Corvidae > Corvus > Corvus brachyrhynchos. The sequence goes on from NW_008236767.1 coordinate 4,651,441, forward strand.
AGAAAAGGTTTGGGGTTGAGGTAAATTCTGGTCAAGCAAAGAACCACACAGCTCTAGGACTTTCCTCAGGTGAGGTCAGATAACTTTACCTGGTATCTGCAAACCCATTTCATGGCTCCCCTCCTCCTCCTCCTCCATAGGGGAGGATTGTGCTTCCCACACAGTGCTTGTATTTCCCAGCAGTGCAAGAGGCAATGTGATGCCCCCTTTCTCTCTTACTCTCTCATCGGGAAAAAGCAGCAGCCACAGGAGAGCATTACATCCCATGTGACATGGCTCAGCATGGACTGTCCATCCACTCAGCTGTCTGCTGGCTGACAGCAGAGCCCCTTGGGATGGTGCATGTGCTGCACAGCTGATCCAAACACAGGGACGGTTCCTGCAAACCACCCACACTGGGAGAGCCGACCACCATGGGCAGGAACAGAGTACCAATCCACTGTACATTTAACACAGAGCTTTTTCTGCACATTAAAAATGAGCACTCTGTGTGTGTCTGAGGAGCCATGGGTGCTTACAGTAGACCTGGTCTTGCTCTGTTACAAGTTTTAGTGATTAAACTTTGGCTTTTAAATCTAATTGTTGCTGTGTTTTTAAAGACAGTGAATGCCAGCATCTCCATTTTACATATGAGGAAGCCATGAAGCGACCTTGTCAGGACAGGAAAAAGTGTTTGTTCTCAAGCCAGAGAAATGTTATAAATTCAACCAACATGGTGACTATTTTATCCCAACACAGAATAAGTAAATTCAAACCAAAATGTAATTAGCACATGCTTTTCACTTTCCTTCGAGCCACACATTGGGCGCCACTAAAATTTGTTCCAGTTTGGCCAAATTTAGAAATATATCCTCTGAGAGAAGGCAGGTTACAACCATCCCTCTCCCACCAGGTTCGGGGAAAAATAAATTTTCCTCAAAGGAAAGTGAAAGAGATAAAAACTATTTATCTAACAAACACACAGGAAAGGGATAATAATGCTAAATAATAAAACCTCTTGGTCTGCTGAGAGAAACCTGGGAAAATTTCAGAGTCCTTCCATAGATCTCTCTCGCCCTCCTTGGAGCTGGGATGGGGTGGTGGGCCCATCTCCAGGGTGGTGGAAATTCCTCCTGATGTATTCTGATGTTGAAACCGTCCAGCAGAGGAAAAAAAAGAAAAAACAAAGTCCCAGGAATAACGTAAGTTCAACTCTCCATCTCTCTCTCCAGAGAAAGAAAAAGGAGCTGAAAAAACTGGCCAAAAGCAAGCGAGGTGCCTTCCCCACTCTCACTCTGATGCCGCAGCTGAAAAAAAATCTCTATCTCTGTGTGACCTTGAACAAGCTGCAAACTGCTCAGAAGAAGAAGAAGTTTTACTCAGGTTTTCCTCCCCCCTCTCAGGCTCAGTTTAAAGGCACAGAAAGGCACAAAGTTAATTTCTGGGCATGGGACAGCAAGAGGGGTTACACATCACAAAGTCACCCCAAGACAGTGTTGAAGCCTGATAGTAAAACCAAGAGAAGAATCCAGGTCTTATAAATGGTTTAAGAGGCCATGCTGTCAACATTGCACTAAAGGACCATTCCCAGTCAGATTTCAACATAAATCTCTCCTCACAGGAGCTGTACCAAACTCTGCTACTTTTCTGTCAGGAGTTTGTACATGTGGTTGAAGTGACATTCTCCTGTTATTTTTCCCTCTGAGGAAACTCTGAGTTTTCCCTCTCAGCAGAAAAACCCCCCACCAGACCTGTAAGAGATTTCATTCACCCAGAACTCTACACATAAGCTACTGAGGTGCTGACTCACTGGTCTCCATGAGCTTCTTTAGCAGCCCTCAGAGCAGAAGTAGCAAAACCAGTCCTGTAGTGGTATCAAAGCAAGGAATTGGACAAGGTCTGCCTACACCACAGGCTAAGGCTGAATTTGAGCCTGTTTCTGAGACATCGCAAGACTCTGGAGTCTCCTAAACCTACCACAGCATTGACACTTCAACATTTTGGCTGAAAGTCTCAGAACACAGGGGGTCTTCTTTTTTGTCACCCAAAAGGTGAGCCCGTGTCAGGCCTGGAGTGTCAGGCAGTTGGGGTGGACGATTATTGTAATAATTCCAACTGAACTGTTCTAACAACATTAGACAATGTTTAAATGAGCAAAGGGAGAAGGATTCGTGCCTGCCTTGCCTGCCTGTCCAGAGGGGGTTAGGAGGAGGAGGGCAGATCTGGAATTCAGAGCTGAGAAATGGCAGCAAAGGGCCTCAGACAAAGCCTGTACTCAGCTGGAAGGTGAAGAAGAGCCACAGTATGTTCCCATCCCCTTTTAGAGTTGTGGCAGCTGGAGGAGAGGTATTGTGAGATGGCAAGGGGACAGGATCTGCCTCTCCCTTACCATCTTCTCCCACAAACTTCCCTTGGCTTTCCTCAAAAAAGGAACTAGTAGGAACCTGTAGGAACTAGTAGGAAAGTGAGCCATAACTATCTAGAGCCTCACAAAAATAGTCTTAGGCAGGTAGCAGAAGGAGAAAAAAAAGCAAATACATATGCACCAGTGTAATCCATCCATGCTAACTTTTAGGGTTAAGTTTGGATTTATTTCCACTGCCCAGGCGAGTTTATGAGCTGACTTTGTTACTGACTACTGGCTTAGAAAATCTCTGCCTTTGCAGCTGTGTGACTGTCAAGTATGGAGTCTCTTTTCTTGAAGGAGAAATACAAAAAGAAATTAAATCTCTACCCTGAATGAAGATCAAAAGGGCAGGCAAGGGTATAAAAATCACACCATCACAAAACTGGAGCCAACCACTTGTTCTAAACTGACCAGAGGCACCTTTCTTTATTGCACTGACTATTAAATGGAATTTTATTTTCATTATTCAAGAGTATTCACCTGATTATAACTCATCTTTTTGAAGTACCTCATCAACAACTTCAGTTCTCGTAACTTCCCCTTACATCAGGGCTGACAGTTACTTCAGCATCCTGCAATTGCTTGACCCTTATCATGCATGCTTTACTAAAGAGAATCCCTTCCAATACCTCCATTTTTGCCATGTACAAGGTGATTTCATTGGAATAATGAATAATCCACAGTCCTAGGATTTTTTTTCCAGAAATATTATCAGAATTCAAACGGGCTGTGGAGAAAGAGTCCAAATTGGAGTTGCATGATTTCAGTGCCCTGGACTGCTCAAAAAAAAACCCTGGTGCCGTGCCGTGCCCAAACAAGCCTATAGATTGCAAATGAAAAAGACAAAAAGACAGAGGAAGCACAGTGCAAGCTAAAATATACACCAATGCAAAAGTGTAAGTGCAAGCATAAGTATCAGTGCATTTCACTAAGTGGCTTAGTTAAAACATTCACTAACACAGACACAGAGCTTTCTCCTCTTTCCTGAAAAACAATTTAAAAGGTATTTCAGCACCTTCTCTGCTTTCTTCAATCCAACACCAACAACTGGAGTTGAAAACTGCTAAACAGAGAAAAACATCCCTTGCTTTACATTAAGCCATTCCTCCTATCTTTATAATCTCCTGGCCTTCTCTCCTTGTTAAACTAAACATTAGGTGCCAAGACAGCAATGTATCAGTGTCCACATGACTGGATACATGAGCTGTCCCTCGGGGTCTCCTCAGTGGAAATAAAAGCTGCCTTGTAGAAGTTTGCTTCTTTCACGCAAGCCTTTTTCCCTCGGACGCCAGCAGCATCTCATCCCTAGAGGGCAGCCAGTGAACGCAGCTGCAGGCACAAAGCGCTTTCCCTCGGGCTGCAGGATTTATCACATTTAACCAGCTTGTCCCTTCTGTCTCTAACACAAGTCCAGGCAAACCACTGTGACAAACAAGACAGCAATTTGGGTCATTTCAGGTGATTTTTTCCAGTTCCTCACAGCAGAGCTTCCAAAAACCACCCACTCCCCTACCCTGCCAAACTTAGAGACAGTCTTTTGCACCTCTTCCAACCAGCACCCAAAACCTCTTACCTTATGATGACAAACATGACCAGGGAGTTTCCCACCAAGCCGACAACGAAGACTACAGAGTAGACAGCAGTGATGATGATGGGAATGGCGGGGGAGATGCTGGTGTGGTTGTGCTGGCCATCCCCAAAGGCCCCAGTGGCATTGCTGTCATAGTCTGCCCAGCCTGGGAGCCAGCTGCTGCTGGTGCTGGGGGGTCGGCAGGGCCCTGGGGAGCAGGTGGAGTCTGGCTCCTCACGGAAAATCTGTATAGGGGCATCCATAGGGGTACAGTCCTCACAGGCAGGAGGGAGACCAGGAGGAGGGTGCACACAGCAGGAGGCAAGTATGCTGGAAAGAGGGAAGAGAGAGAAAGAAGTATTTTCACAGCCACAGAACATTAAGACCTCTAAAACTTGTAGGTGTTAAGGGGAGCTCTGCTGTGATGGGAACTGTAATTTGCCAAGCAGAGATTTAAGCAAATCACATTCATACTAAATTCTTGCAAGTTTTACATCTTGCTATATAATGCTGCTTCTCCAAGTGCACAAGGGAAGTTTTCCTCCACTTTCAAAGGTTGCATAGTGAAGCAAGCCAGATGGGAACAGCTCAGATCCACCCCCACACTTTAACCCTGTCTTTCCCATCTTTCGTATTTTAAGTCAAACTGTATCCTAACAGAGGCTCCTCGTTACCTAAGCTCTGCTATAAAGGGGAAGGAGACAGAGAAACCCACCACCTCTCTGCACACCTGCCTTAACATCCTGCTCTGAGTTATTCTTTCCTGATCCCATACCTGCTTTTATAGAAAAGACACATTAGTGACAAAAAAATACCTCTTTCAGTCCAGGAAAAGAAGCGGAGTCCTCAAACAGGTGCTCTTTGCAGGAAAAGAAAAGAATAAAGCAGCTGTGCTTGGCTCCTGGAAATGCCACTGACCACCTAGGACTTTTGAATGTGAGGCACCTGCGCCCTCGGAGAGGCGTGCTGGCAGCAGAACCGGTTCCCGGGCACCAGCTGCACCGTGTAGCAGCAGCAGTTGCTGCTGTTCCAGCTCCCACCACTTCGCCTTTTCTGTCTCAGGCTCCCTCTGCCTCCCTCTCGCTCTGCCAGGGCTCCAGCAGCACTCTGCACTGATGCACACGTTCTCCACTGTCTCTGTCCCTGCAGCTCGGAAGCTCACATGACTTCTTTCTAAACACTGAGATGCAGATAAATTAAAAGAAAAGCAAGAAATAAGTTCTGCTATGAATGAATGCTTATTTTAATACACTTTTCCAAGTTGTCTTCCCTCAATTCCCCTGCACTGCCAGGCCTCAAGCAATGATGCTCTTTGCCCTATAGAATCTCACAGGATTTCAGACTAGTAGACACTGAATAAAAGAGGAATTTTAAATTTAGATGCCTTACCTGGTCCATCAGCTCTTTCATGCCTCAATTCCACAATTGTGTGTCCAAAACATTTCTCACTGGGTAGCTCTGCCCCTGCTCCTTTGCACCTGCAACTTCCAAGAAAATCAGAAGCTGGCTACCAAAGAAGAGAGGGGCACCCAGATAACTACGTAGTTTTTTTCAGTCTGTCCCACACCATGTGAGAAGCCAAGAATTCCCTATAGCACTGTCAGAGCTCCATTCTCCCAGCTGCAGCCAGAAACAGGGAGATGGTGTGTACAGAAATCACATCCCTCAGGGCTTATCTCTAATATATTCCCTCAACAGGAGTTGGTAAAGCACCAATATGTGTGTTCTAGTATCCCTGAATTTGCACACAGACCTTGAAATCCCCACCAGGAGTCTCTAAGTGGTAAATTGGGACAGAAGAGGCAAGACCCTGAGTTATTCCTACTCCTTTGGAAGAGGCTGGGAACAGCCAGACTGGCTGCATCTCAAAGTGTGCAGCAGGAAAACCAGTCCCTGGAGAGGAAGACAGGCTGTGGGTTTCCTTCAAGCATTTCCAATCTTAAAAGTTTACTTCATGCTCCTCTTGTTGAGTGTCTGTGATCAGGCTGAGTTTTCTACTCTGAAACAATTTTTTTCTAAACCTATAATCAAGAGAATAAATTATGTCAGCTCTGAGGGAGAAGTCATGTGGGAGGCTTAAAAGGTACAGAACCCCCTATCTTAGAGGAACAGTCTTGTTCAAATGGGATAATGGCTTTGACTGTGGTCACTGTTTTCTCCAGAAGTTCAGTAACTGCTCACCACCATGTGTGTAGAGCTGTCTAAAAGTTTCACGTTTAATGATGATGGATAAAAATGCAAAATAACAAATATGTGACAAAAATGTTCCTGAGTCAGGGACACAAACCTGAGCAGTTATCTTTTTTTGAAGATGAAGTGACATCCTAACATAAAATATACTTCAATTCTGTTTTTATCCTCTGCAATCCACAATCTCCTGCCTATGTACTGAAGGGAACTACTGTTGCTATATCTTCTCATAAATAACTTTACTGGTGATTTTCAACTCCTTGTTAGCATCTTTCCCAGACTTTTCCATATCCTGGAATTAAAATATACAAGAGAGATTTAAGATAGCAATATTTTAGCACTCCATGATAATTTAGCTCTTAAGAGCAATCATTTTGTCACTCTGCAACTGCTACACAGGGAGCAGAAACTTCTAAAAGGGGAAGAAAATCCCTGTTCCCTCTAAGGACTGACACCAGACAGAAGGCCCTGCTTTCAAAGGAAAGCAAGGAAATATTTAAAGAAGAAAGACAGCACAAAAAAAACATAGTCTCACCATGCAGCTGCAATTTTCCTCCAGTAATGTTCTCACAAACATGTGGCTTACATGCCCCCTGATTTTTTTGCTATAATACTTTAGACCAGTAGTGTTCACCTCACTGGACTCTGGGAAATACTACAGAAATCACTTGGACTTTTTAAATTAAGAATACAAAACTATGTATCAAATTCTATAATTATAGAAAATTGTTTAAGTTGTAAATTCCAGCCCTCAAAAGTGAAAAAAATATCACGTTCAACTGCCTGATACCTAGGAACTACAACGTGCATTTACACAAACTTTTATTTTCCCCAGGCTCTCTGCCTCAATCAAAAATCAGCTACACAGTATTGCTAAGTATGAGTGGAAGGGCAACCATAAATCGTGAATTTGGTATCTGTAAAGTGTTTTCTTTTGCAACCCTAGTGAAATTATTTGAATGAATAAGAAACTCGGGGGGGAGGGAAATATGAGATATTTAACAACAGCAGGTAGGAAGGGGTTCAGCACTGTCTTTTTTCTTGCCAAAAGCTAAAGAGCTGCCCCCATCAGCACAGCACTTTAAAACCTTAACAGTGTGGTACGACATTAATTCAGCCCTGACTCAGAGGCAGGAATGAAGCACATTGAATCACTGGCACGACTCGGTGCAGCACCGTGCCAGCTGCTCACCATGCTGCAGCACAGAGCCAGCTCCATCATCCCAGCACACACAGGCTTGGAGTGACAGCTGTTTAGCTCCTGACATTGTTTCCCAGGGAACCATGACACTTTATGGGTTTCAGTCAAATGTGCAGGATAGGACAAGCCTTGAGGTTCAGCCATAAACTGTAACACTGGATACTTTGGAACAGGATTATTTGCAGAGATCACCTTCTATTCTAGAGGCTGGAGAAGAGTCCACATGAGTTAAGTGGAGCACACTGTCAAGATGCTTTTTCAGCTAATATTTGTTTTTACTACATGATTGACCAAAGGCTACGATGATAGTGAGCCTGTGTAAAGGTAGGAGATGCTGGAAACACTTTCTGTTGGCTCCAGTTGCCAGGGAAACAAAGTTCTCTTGTCTCTCTGCATCCAGAAATGTTAGCTCCCTGTGTGAACACAGCTCTCAGGAAATGGTGTGTGGTTTATGCTCTTCAAAGACCTGAAAGGGAGAGGAAGGGGGAAAAGATGAGAAGGTATATACAATGCTACTTAAACAGCTTTTATACATATATTTTGTTCACAGCGGACTAAACATTCAGCATAAAACATGTGCTTTACTTTTATTTGTAGATAACAGAAGTTCATGTTACTTTTTTTAAAAAATTACTGGTACAGATCTCCACTGCCACCTTCAGAAACCAACCCAATAAAGTGCTGAGCACTGGGATAGCTTCTGTCCCAAAACATGTCTTCCTTCCACAGAAAAGTCCCTGGGTGGTTATGAAAAGACCAGCCACCCTGAAACTGCCAGCTGCAGGGAGGGACTGGGGCAGGTCTTGAAAGGTTTCTGACCCTAGGACTTTAAAAAAGAAGGGAGTTGCACAGAGAAGAGCTAACTGGCAATGAGGAGGTCAGTGGCTGGGATTAAGGAGTTCAGAAGATCCCAGCAGGAGGCCATCTGCCTTGCTCTGCTGTCACCCTGCCTCCCTGCAGCAGCACTTCTGTCACAGCTGGCCATGGCATACATGCCAGGACCCTGGAGCAGAGGCAGAGTTGTCAAAACAGGTCACCACTTTGCCATCTTCCCTGCATTTCATTTCATCAAGATTCTCAGCTGGAAGTTTTATAACTTATCACTTTTCTGGAGCAGGCTAGAGCTCCGACTCCAGAGAAAACAAAAGGATGCTGAAAGCAGATGAATGTGAGCTTCAGAACAACTTCCAAGACTTCTCTTTAAAAGAGAAAATTGTGGTGTTCTTCAGATATCTGTATAAAGATACAGATATCTGATCTACAAACCAGCTCATCTGATACAGGTATTTTTAACAAAAAACACCAATTAAACAAACAAAAAAGTCACACATACTAACCAAACAAAAAGCAACAATGACAGAACAAAAAAATTACATCTCTCTAACTATTATTTACAACTACCTCTCCTGTGGGCATTATCAGTTAATCATCTTTCATGGCAAGTTGGCTTCCCAGCATGTGGAAGCACAGTTCTGCCAGTGGGTGGTTACCCTGTTCCAGGAAGGGAATGGGGATCAGCTAACACGTCTTGAACTTCCACACAGCTTCGGTTCTGAGACAGGAGATGATGATCATGCCATTAATAAGTTTTATGGGAATAAATAGAAGCCACTTTAAGATTAGCCTGGTCATTTCTTTTTAAGATGATCCCAGTAGATTGTGTGGGATAAGTACTGACTTCCTCAAAGAGCTCAAAATCCTGCAGAGTCTTCTCTTTCC
>NW_008236767.1:4660738-4698763 GCF_000691975.1 Corvus brachyrhynchos
GAAAAAAAGGACGATTCATTTCCATGAAGGGTAAGAACTGTGTTGATTACATGCCAATGATACCTAAATCTTAATCTTCTTTGCTTCTGACTTAGAATTGTTTGTTGACTTATTCTAGTGCCTGGCAGAATTAAGACCAAAAAATGATGTAGCTGAAGCTAGAGAAGAGTAAATTTTCCACACAGGCCCTAAACCTTGCCCCTCCCACCTCCTCTGCCTCCTGCCTGGCACCCTCATTCATACATAATTAATGGCTTAAAGACAAGTGCTGTGGTGAAAGAGGGGTGAATTTAGCTCTCTGAATAAGGGTTGTGCCTGCACCAGCTGACTAAACCAGTCTCTGCTGACTCTGAGACAGTGGCTGCTGACTCCAGGATGGAGTGGGGAAGGCTAAACCCCACTTAGTCGTTCCCCCTTTCCTTTTCCCAGCTAATCAAGTCCTATTAGTCACTCAGTGAATGCTATAGAGAACCTAGATTTGCAGAACAGTGCAGTAAAAGTGATGCTAACTAGTGGGGAGTGACAAGTAAAACAAGGCATGGATGCCACACTTTGCCCCAGTGCAGGAGGATGGAAGTGACCTTACTTAAACATCTACCACTAATGCTAACAAAACAAACTCTCAATTACTTGAGGTTATTTGGGCTTATTTAAGTCACACCAAAAAAAGGGCTAACAACTGGCCAGCTCAAAGTCTGACTCAAGGGTCAGGGTGAAGCCCAAAAATTGTCAAACTGTCCAGAAAGCCCATTTAGCCAGAGCACACATGGAAAGAACTGTATGTGAGGGGGGATAGTGACCCCACCACTTCTCTGTGCAGTCTGTTGCAGTGTTTGAAAACCCTCTAGAAACTTTTTGTAATATCCCACTAAACCTCCTCTTGTGCAGCTTGAGGGAATTTCTTCGGATCCTGTCATTTGTTACTTGGGAGAAGATACTAATATAAACAAAATTGCCCAATCAAAATTTATAAAGAAATGACATTTATTATGCGACCGAAATATCGGTTTCAAAAGCCACGATCGAGAAAAGCAGCCCCGAGCCTGGGGTCAGAGCTGGGTGAACAGGCATAGGTCTGATGTCTATCGCATCAGACCTCCAAAGTTCACCACTGCTGCTTTGGCTGGTCCCTTCTTACACAGTTTTTGGGCAGAGTCTGAATTAATTCTATTCTTCTCGTATTCATGAAGTTTTCTTGTCCCGGAGTTGGGCTGCACAAAGCCTTTCCTGGGTCTGATGAATTGTCCATCCTGGGTGATGAGTGGGCTATTTCTGCTGATGGATGGGCCATCTCTGGTTCCTGGAATAGTTATTCTTAGTTCCCGGAAGCTCCGATTCCTTATCAGATGCGATGTAGATATCAGAGTGTGGTGATCAAGTCGTCATGGTGCAAATGTCCTGGTGATAAGATCCAACCCCACCTAGGTGGAATCCTCACTTATTGTGAAAGAAATACTTTTAGTGTTGTGAAATTTTTCTCTCAACCAGGCTGGTGCAGGGATTTAGAAACTCGGTCTCTGTAGGGTCTAATTACATTTCAGTTTTATATATAATAGCACGAATTACATATTTTATTTATAACAATACTGACTCCCACCTGGATACAGCCCCATCTTGGGTAGCAGTAGGGAGGGATAAGGTCTCCTCTCAGCCTTCTTTTCTTCAGGCTTAACAACCCCAGCTCCCTCACCCACTTCACGACCTCCACTGCCCTTCTCTGGACACCCTCCAGCACCGCAGTATCTTTCTTGTAGTGAGGGGCCCAAAACTGAACACAGGATTCCAGTGCCGCTTACAGGGGGATGGTCACTGATCCTGCTGGTCACACTATTTCTGCTACAGGCCAGGATGCCATTGGCCTTCTTGGCCACCTGGGCACAGGCTGGCTCATGTTCAGCCAGCTGTCAACCAGCACCCTCAGGTCACTTTCTGCTAGGCAGCTTCCCAGGCACTTGTCCCTAAGCCTGTAGCACTGCCTGGGATTGTTGTGACCCAAGTGCAGGACCCAGCACTACACTTTTTTGAACCTCAGACAACCGGCCTCAGCTCACAGATCCAGCCTGTCCAGATCCCTCTGCAGAGCCTTCCTACCCTCCAGCAGATCAACACTCCTGTCCACCTTGTTGTCAGCTGCAAACTGACAGAGGATGGACTTGATCCCCTCTTCCAGATCAATGATAAAGATATTAAACAGGAGTGTTCCCAAAACTGAGCCCTGGGGAGCATGACTTGGGACCAGCCGCCAGCTGGATGTAACTCCATTCACCTCCACTCTCTGGGCCTGGCCATCCAGCCAGATTTTACTCAGCAGAGTAAATTCTCCAATCTGTGAGCAGCCATGCTCACAACTACTTAGCAGTGTCAAGCAACAGCAAGGTACACATTTTAAGCCTTTTGCAGTGATTTGCTTCAGCATGTTTGATAAAGTAAAAAACAACATTTAAGCTCATGTATAAATGTCACAAAGAGGACAAATGGCCATTTTACACTGTCTTGTTTGATGCTGTTACTAAACTGTAGATTACAAAGTGTGAAAATGAATCTGAAAACTCCTGCCAATGTTTGGCAGCATATGGAAGTGCTCCTTTTGAGACATTTTTTTAAAATAAGCAATCCAAGAAGAAAATTAGCCTGGGAACAATTTGTCAATTGCTTAAAGCTGAGTTGGGCATAAAGCTGGAAAACTCAGGCTCCACTTAGGAAGGTACTTAGTGGGACACATAAAATACTAAGTCAAATTTTATTGTCATTACTTAATGGTTGTAGAACCACTAAATTCAGTGATGCTGCTCATGGAATAAAAATACCAGGCTAAAAATTTCATTTCTAAAAGACAAGGAGGAGGGGAAGGAAAAGAAAATCAATAGAAGTATAAGAGAAAAATGCAAGAGCAACCCAAGCTGAACAAAACGTACAGAAGGATGAAGTGTTGACTAAGCATCATTGCAACCAAGTGGCATCAAAAAGAAATATTAAGTGAGAAATAACAACTTGGCAGGACAACAAAGCAAATCATCAAAGACTTAGTCATTACACTGAAGTATGCCACATAGCTGGCTTGTCTTGTCCTTTTTTCTGATTTCACTTCTTTTACTGATAGTATAACTGCCTATTATTACAAATTGCCAGCATATTCATAAAGTAAATGGCACTAAGGCAGTCCCTTTTTCTTTTAATAAACTAGAATCTCATACCAGCTAATTTTCCAAAGTACTTTTCAATTGTGGTGAAAGAAGATTACTAATTGCTTTAGGTTGGTAATTGCTCTACATACCAAAGGATTTTTTTAGTAAATGCAAAGATCCTTTGAAATCTCAAGAACAGAAAGCATTTTATTGCCCAATGGCTTTATTTTCACTGTTTCAACAGTATGACTTAAGTGAAGACACATGTGTCTTTACTGGCTGAGACTTCATCCTTGCTCTGCCGCACAGTGACAGAAACTGCTGCTTCCTACCAGTAGGGAGAGTTGGCCAGTCAGGCATCTTACACAGATGGCTGTTAAAGAAAATGAAATAATTTGGGGTTAATCCTTGAAGACTATTGCAGGACAATGCATTAAACATGCATAGAAATGCTTAATTCCTATGGCCAAAAAGAAAAAAAATCACTGGTTATCTTTAGAAAACACAAGACATGGATATAGCCAGTCTTGTTCCTGGCATGAACTCATGGTTTCATTTTCATCCTACAGAAACTCTCCTAGGAAATATTCACCTTAGAAGAACTGAACCCAACAGCCAGTTTCTTATGCAGATATACAGTTTCTAAGAAAATCTGCTTCATAATTAAAACAGATGTTTTGCCTAAAGTTTATCAGAATGTAAACACTTTTTATAAGGTGCACCACTAAGGAATTTTGCACAAAAAACAGACAAATTCCCTGAGACTGCCCTGTGATCAGCTGGCAAAGACTCTGTCTTGTATAGCAGGTTTTTATCAAGCCAGAAAAAAACATGTTGCCCAGAGAGGCAATAAATGCCTCATTCCTGAAAACATTCAAGGTCAGGTTGGACAGGGCTCTGAGCACCCTGATCTAGTTCAGAATGTCCCTGCTCATTGCAGTGGATTGGACTAGATGGCCTTTAAAGGTCTCTTGAAATCAAAGTATTCTATGGTTCTAAGATCTGCAAATAACTCATTCCTGAGCAAAATAGCCATTTATTTAAGTGGCACATTTTTACTACGGAAGATGGAAAATGGATGCATACACACTTATAGGGAGACTGAGAGAGAAAGGGAGCTCCAGCAGCTGAGGCTGGCAAATGGCACTTCTAGGCTTTAGCCTTTTCTCTTGGAGCCAGTCCATTGTAGATAAACAAGGATTCAGAGAAAGACACATTGCTGCTCTAGTCTATTAACCAAAACTCTTGCTAGACATGTGGAAAGCCCAGGCTCACCTCCTTGCTCCAAACCAGAAACTGTAACTGTCTTGATCTCCCACATGCGGACCAAGTGAGCCTGTTCCACCAGTAATGTTTTTCATTTTATCCAGAATACTCACATTTAAATTTCCAATAGCAATTTAACCTGTACATTCTAGTAATAAAACTTAAATATTTCAATGTAAATGATAAAATCATCGCACTATATTTTTAGGTGTGAATCTGAGTGCCTTACTTAGGTCATTCAAATCTGAACTTTTGATTGTTGATTTTGATTTATTTTTACCTTGATTTTTACCAAGTGTTTATGGGATATTGTATACTTTAAAGTCACATGATGCTTGTAGAATGCTTGATCCACCTCTTAAAATAATGAAGAGTTAGGAAAGTGTCAAAAACTATTCAGATAAGATTTATTGTTTCAGCTAATCAGCAATAAATTCAGACAAAATTATGGGTCCTCTAGAAAGATAATTTTACTAATTATGAGGTTAAAATTGTTACATTAGAGGCTAAAAGTCATAAAGAAAAACATATTCAAGGAAAATTATGTCCTACTGTTCTGGAATAGTCATGTGAGTGCAACAGGAGTAAAATATTTATTTCAGAACTGAAAATGCTGAAACCTCCTGATGCTGCCTCTCAGTGACCCACACTGTATCGTTTCAGAAACCACAGAGTACGTGTCATCTCGGAAGAGAGTTTCAGAGATCACCTTAGACATTTCCAGGGATGAATTCTCATTCCAAGAAAATGAGTCTCTGGGTTATATAGACAGGTCTACTGAGTGCAAAGGATCACGATGAGGTATTCTTCTTTATATTTTTCATAACAATGAAGGATACCTCTCGCAATTAACTTTCCCTCCATTAGTAGGAATACTGAAAAATAGGACCAGCTTCTAGGAACTGAAGAGAAGGAAAGAGACAGGAGCTATTCTACAGGAGAAAAGACACTCTAAATTTTGTATGTAGCCAGGACAATAGAACAATGAACCATTTGAGGACCCTGATCTTGTACCTTTGTTGCCTCTGAAAAAAAAATGGAATGATCCTAAGGCTGCTGCAAAGAGTTACATCCCTGGGTTTCTATAGCGTCATGGGGGGAAGAAGCAGATAGGCTCTTCCTATAATTAGATTTTCTCTTATGTTGAATGTCCATAGTAACAAAGTAATGAGGTCTCTTCAGAGTTCATGGGCATCCCTGCTGTTGAGCCAAACCCCATGAACAAAATCAGTCCCACTGCTCCTGGAAGTGCTTCGTGCAGGCACACCAGGTTTTACATGAAGATCCTTCTTCAGGGATGTTGCCATGGAAGCTTCTTAGTAACTCGGCTCTGATAAGCCTTTGCTGTGCAATTTACCTGCTGGTGGTTTGACTGAGAGAGCCTTGGCACTGTGATTAATCTGAGACCCGTGGTGTGTTTGAGCTGACACTGCTATTATGCACCTGTGGTTTGCCTTGACTTGTTAGCTCTCCATTCAAACTGCTGGTTTTCCTGGTCACCCATTCCCCCTGCAATTCCTGCTCCATAGCTGCTAGTTTACTCCATGGCTGAGTATATTTTACCAGACAAATACATATTAGGGAAAAGATTGTAAAGAAATAGAGTAAATATTTAATGATAAACTGTTGCAACTCAACTATTTCTGCACATCTAAGGCAATAAGATGGTGATAATCAGGTGAAATAGTAACCTTGTGTAAATCATATGAGCTTTCGACAGACATTATTTCTGCAGAAACTTATTTTAACAAACTGAACATGTTTTATTTATTATTTTGCAGACTATTGTTCTTTTACAGATTCTGTCACTTGAAAGGGTAAGTAAAACTTTACCATTTCCATGTTAATAATTCCTCCTGGAGAGAAGGTGCTTCTGAGAAAGAATCCAGGTTCAACATTTTTGAACCTATTAACCACATATACTCACAGCTACTGCTTTCTCTCTGTGATTGCCCCATCTTGCTTTAGTGTAATGCACAAATGGATTTTTGGGGTACACGCTACTTACACAGTTTGAATCATAATTATGTATCCAGAAGGTAAATGAACTGCACATGATCTTATTATGCTAAGATTTTGTACACCTTTGAGGTTTGAAAAAGATCTTTTAGGAAGTATGAATTGGTACATGGATCTTCAGAGTGGTTGAGCATTATGGTCTTTTCAGTACAACAATAAGAAATAAGAAAAAGAACAAATAAGAAAGGAGAGAAAATCATAGATCATAGGACCAATAAGTTTGGAAAAGACCTCTGAGATCTTTAAATCCAACCATTAACCTAATACTACCAGATCCATCATTAAACCAATCCCTAAGAACCACATCTACACATTTTTTAAGCACTTCCTGGGATGGTGATTCTACCGCTTCCTTGGGAGCCTGTTCCAAAGGTTCATTTAATTCTGACACAAATTTGTCTATAGGTGTGACCACAATAGATATGAGATATATCTGTCAAGCTATAATTTTCTCCTCTTGGGGAGGATTCAATTTGGGGGGCTTTAAAATTCTATTAGATATTAAAACAGATTTCAGAAATGGCTCCAAAGTATTTTATTCCATTAATTCTTGGCTCCATAGAAGATGTATGTATTTTTGCTTCTAAAATACTATACATGGACATCCCTCCAGAAAAGGAATTAAGGTATTAAACTTTTTCCAGGAATTTTTTAAACAATATTTTTTACTTTTATCTTTTATAATTTTTCACTCAAGAGGAAAGACATATTTCCTTTTCAATCAAATCTGCTGCAACTACATTCTGAACACATAACTACTGATCTTTTCACTGTGAGATCCAAACTTAATTTCTACTACATGTGTATTTGCCTTTTGAGACATATCTATGTAATCTATTACATAGAGATGTTTAGAGCATGCAATGTGAGATAAAATAGGATAGTTTCTCTGGTTCAAATTTAGACTTTTTATCTCCTTAAGGATCAAATTCGTTCTATCCTGATGAACTTAGTGACTCTTCCTTAATTAAAAAAAAAAATTGTTCTACACCCATCAAATATTTCATTTAAGCAGTATAAAGACAGTTATATAAAAAAATGAAAACGGTAGGTGATATTGAACATCTTCTGAGAGTTGTATAGTTTTACCAACACTATCATTCCTCTTTTCATGTAAAGTCAAATTGTCAGTAGTTAAAAATCATCAAACTCAAAAAACACAGGTTATGCCTGACTAACAAGAAGAGCACTTCCAGAATGAATAATATTTGAAAAGCTTGCTTAACCTACCCTGTCCTAAATCTATTTCCACTGAAAACTAGAAAAACAGAATAAACATTAAGAAAATATGCTTCCTTTGAAAAATGTTCCCAATGGCTTAGATGGCTACAAGTAGTTGTTGGGATTAAGTCACTTTGCCAAATCACCAAGTTCAGCAAAACAAGCAAAGGATTGTGGCCCCAACTTCCTTGCCCCACAGCAGCCAACATAAAGGCATCATCAGCAATCCCTGGAGAAAAATGAGTGATCTCCATCTCCAACATGCCCCTTCCCATATTCCCTGCTGGAGGGCTATTCCCAGAAGGTTTCAAATCAGCTTTTAAGTTACTGCCTCAGCAGGAGGAGTTGCTCAAATGCTGTCCTCTCTGAGACATTATTTTTCAGTTTTTAGGCAACTTTTAATACTGGATCTGCTTGTATTTTTTTCCTTCATGCTAATTTTCAGCCTTTATTGATTTTGAGACAAATTGGTGAAGAAGAAAAGAAAAAGATACACAGAGGGAAAGGTCAGAGAGGAATATTATGAGGCTGGGGAGACGGGACAAAGAAAGAGGCATAGATGAAGAAAAGCAGATGGCTGATTGCCTGCTGTCTTTAGACTAAGACATAATAACTGCAGAAAATACATGGGGGAAAAAAAGATTTTTTATTATAAGGTCTGTAGTGAGAGTCCAGTCTAAGAAAATAGTCTGTGATTAATTTTTAGCTTCTGAACAGAGACAGTAAACATAATTCTGAGCACTTGAATAGTTTTTTCTACCTTTCCACTTTCACATTTTTCCACTTTAACATTTTTTTCCATAGCATATCCCATCAGCACACAAATCACTGAGTGACACAGAATAAAAGCAGCTGAAAAGACAAGGATTTGAGTGATATCGTGCCATATTTTTCCAAAATCCAGCCACAAAACAGTAACATTCAGAAGCTTTGATTTGTCTGACCTGCAGCAAGCACAAGTCTCAAGGCTCTCCAAGTCAGACTACAGGGAATTACTAGTACAAGCAATTACTACTACTACCATTTTATGGTCTGTTTTACTGCTCATGTTTTCCTTCTACAAGCCATGTTCAGAAAAAAAAACAGCAGGACTTCTTCCAAGCAAAAACATTCAATCATTATGTTCATGCTTTCCATTGTGTTGCCTTTTTACTTCAGAAGTCTATAGGAAATACCATAAAATTACTTATTTTCCACCTCATTAAAAGGTGGATATGAAAATTAACCTCCTTTACAATCATATTTATTAAGTTTATTTTAAAAAAATGCTTTGAAGTAAACTACTCAAATAAATTGGAGTTAGACTTGAAAAAAAACCCCAGATCCTCTGAAGTTCTGTGATTTTATTGCTTGATGTCTGCAGGTACTCAGCACTGCAGCTGGTGAGGTCATTTTGCTGTTCCTTTTGTTAGACTCCTTTGTTACCTGCTGTTCTGTAGTCTGATATTGGGGAACCTTCTAGAGCCACAAGAGCAGACTCAGGCAGGACCATCAGCTGATAAACATTTGTTGCTCATGAACACCTTCAGCTCCACCACTGTGAAATTAACTTCTTTTTTGGAATCAGAAAAACAAAGATGTGCTCAAAACAGCAGAAGAGCTACCTTGGGTTGAATGCTTATTCCCCATTTCCCTGCCTTTCCCTTCTAGTCCTCTCCCTTCAAAACCCTGTAGTCTTTGATCCAAAAATGTGTTTATAAAAAAGACAGACACTGTCTCACAAACCACCCAGGTACTTCCAATAGGACTAGCTATAAGTTTGAGGAAGTAAAAGCTAAAGTAAAAATAGAGGGAAAATCCTGAGCATTTTCCAGAATAGTTACAGAGTAACAACCATTGATCTCTTCACCATTATGACTGTATCTTACATTTACGATGCTTATGGGTTTTAGAAAACATAGTAAAGGAAATTTTGGGTACATCAAAGATGGAAATTTTCTACACTGAATTCTTCCTAACTGTATATCCTGCCTTCTTTAAAAATCTCTAAACAGATTTCTATCTAGCTCTTATGTGGAAAACCTTGCATCTGCTTTTATAAGAATAATTTGTTGAACTGCCTCTTTCCTCTTAAATAATAATAAAAAAAACCTACTTTAAAGGACAGTTATGCTGTCATTTGAGTGCTTCTAATTAAACCTACATAAAATTACCATGAATAAATGTCTAAGAAAAATAACAGTCATTTAGTATGAAAGCATTTTTTTTCCAGCTTGTTTTGATTATGAACATAATTAAATAAAGTATTTAATATTTGAAAGAGGGACCAATGATGGATATCATGTCCCTTTTTTAATATTAGAAAAAATGTATAAGTAACAAACATTGCTTTTGCTATGATTCCAGCACGATCTTCGTGGTTACTCTAGAATGCAAAGCTATAAACCAACATAATAGCCTACCTAGTTTATATACAGTCTGTCTAGTTTATATACATTCTATCTAGTTTATATATGTTTTGCAGAGATTATATGCTTCCAGTCTAGAGAAAAATGCAGAAGAATATGTTGTTCCTGAATTAATCAGCATGCTATTCCCAGAGAACCACTCAATGCAGACCTAGAGACAGTAAGAGATTGTCAAAATGCACTTTTTCTAGTGGACAAGTGGTGCTCAAACTGGCATTTGGAAAACACAAATTTATAAACCACTTCATCATATAGTACATTTTTAAGTGTACTTTTTTTGGAAGGAATTAGGTGTACATCACTTCTGTTGGTTTCTACTTTCCTGATATAAATAATAAAACAGTGCACTGTGCCCCAGAGAACTAATCTAAAGCAAGCCAGGTCAGTGATCACCATGGAGACCTTTAAGAATTCATAAATGCTTAAAAAATAAAATCAGCTGTCCTAGAGGCAATTCCTGTCCTTTTTTAAACCTTCTTCTTTAGCCTCTGCCTCATATGGAGCTCCTAATACATGGTCTCTTTGCCATCCAACCACTCAACTTCACTAAATGCATCTCATGAATTAAGTACCTTTGATTATTCCTTTGACAAACTGTGTAAAAATTGGCCAGTAACTTTGAAAGCCATTAAAAGAGACAGAAAGAAAGATAGAGGTAACATTTTGTTTTCTTAATTTTACCTAAAAACAGGCGATGCAATTTGATACCTACTGAACTGTAAGCATTCTGTATGTAGCACAAGATCACCATGTCAGTCATGGCATGCCTTCAAAACTGACCAGTTTCCTAAGGCTGGAGAATAAAAGAAGATAGGATTCTGAAAACACTGTTATCTGACCCTCCACTCCAATGAAGCTGAGGTTTTTATAAGTAGGAACTGGCCTCAGAGAAGTTAAAGATGCATAGAAATTTCTCCTGTTTCAGGATAAATGTGATGCATAAAAATTAGTTCCTATAGTGGAATGCATTGGAGATCTGGATTGTAACAACAGAAGAAGGAAGGAACTATCTTCCATGAATGACTCTCTAATCTATTTTTTATATATAAGAAAAAGAAAAACCACAAAAAACCAAATCAAAAAAGAAAAAACAACAACAACAGAATAAATCTTTGCAGATGAGCTCTATACAAGGAAAAATGTCAACAAAAAATAACTATATGTGACAGCAAGTCCATAAAGAATTTTTTTTACAAGACATGGACCTGTTAGGTCAGGTTCAAAGGAGATCAAGAAAATTTTCAGAGGACTGGAACGTTGGTCTCTACAAAGAAAGCCTGAGGGGGTTGAGGTTGTTCAGTCTGGAGAAGAAAAGGCTCCAAGGAGACTTCACTGTGTCATGAGTAGCTTAAACATTAGTCCAAATAAGAAACCGACAGAAGGAAAGGTCATGCCTTTGTCATATTTTCATAAAGCAGCATGATGTTGATTGCTTTTGATTCAACAATTATTTTATATTTGCCTCCTCTTTAAAACCCTAAGTAACCAACATCATGGATTTGTTTTCTAAAATATAAGTTGAAGTTTTTTTCCTTCCTACTAAATTATTTCTGATTCTTTGTATTTCTACAACTGATAGGATTGGCAGTATTTGGACTAAGTTTACATCCTACTTTTTACTTTAGGTACATTTATCATACTTTACTAAATCTCTGACAGGCTTGAAAAAGATCCTTTATAAAAAATTATACATACTTACTTTGTTTGTAAAATCAATTTTCAAGCTCAGTAGGAAACAGGAAGAGAGGATTTGAAACAGAGAAATAATTTTGGCAAAAGTAGATTATTGTTTTTGATTTGTCCAGCACTGATAAAACTGTAATTAGCAACATACTACATTAGCTAGAGAATTTTCCTAGTTATGGAAATGAGTATAGATTGGAGGTCTTTTAAAAAACTCATTTCAAAAGCAGGCAGAAATCTTGGGGTATTCTTGAATCACAGGGGAAATGGAATAATCCTCAAGAACTTTGACTGACTTGCACTGAAATTTTTCTTTCTAAAGGGCAAAAGAAAAAAAAATAGGAAATAAAACTTATAAAATATTCTGAAAAGTAAATTGTCAGACGTATCCTATCCTGATGCAACAAATCTGCTTGGTTCCAAGCAACCGGATTGAAGTATCCAAGTAGCTGGATTGGAGAGCCTGGAAATTTCTCACAGCTCTACTAGATGTGGTCACCTGGGGGTCCCAGAAAACTGGAGACCTCAGAGAGAAGCCTTTGCTGTGACCAGCACTGGTCACGGTCCTGTCCACTTGCCCACATGTGGGGCAGAAACACAGCTCAGGAGATTCAAAACAGGGATTCCCATGAGATGCCCATGAGTTGGGCAGGAGGAAAGTTTGGTCCAGTCCAGCAGCCTAAAGATATTTCTGGCGTGGGGAATAATGCTGACTTAAAGTGGGTAGAACAAACCTTTTAGCAACCTTATGTGTAGAAGTAGCCTTTTGGCATCTGATATATCATGGCCCTAATTACTGGATCAGAAACAGGAAAATGAAGAATACCCATCTCTACCCACAAACTCCTTTTGCTGCACTTAGTGGTAAGGACATATTAGAGCCAATCAGCTAAATGACAGGAGCATTCCTTCTGTCTAACCCACCTATCCACTATATCATTTCCAGCTAGTGTGAATTAATCCTACTGCTTTTTTAATTTTTTTAATCAATATCTCTCTGATATTTTAGATCTTTTCTCTGAAATTTATGTGACAGGAACATCCAAAATTACTTTGTGCTAACCTGTCTTCCACATCGTAAATTTTCAATTAAAAGAGAAATGCAATAAGAAGCATTTGATATTCACAACAGTCCATATTGCTGTCCTTATACAAACCGCAAGGAAGCTCATTATGTTGTCTTAGCACACTCTGTTTCTGTACAATATAGGGTCACAAAGTCATTGAGACAATGCTTCCCTGACACAGGGGAATTAAATAATTCTTCAATTTTAGCTCCAAATGAGTTGTAAATGCTGATGCCCATCTCCTAAAATGCAAAAGTGCCATAGTAGGCTCAAGGCACGTAAGGACTCATGGTCATTCCCGCTTTCAGCACCCACAGCCAAGACAGCCACTGCACTGAGTGCTTGACCACCATGATGGCTGCTGAGCCAGTGCTACAAGGAACAAAGAGAGTCCGGTGGTAGGACAGCCCCTAAGACCAGTGATTCTTCCAGGTTAGGGTGACAAGAAAGGCTTCCCCCAGGATGCTTAGCTTTGTTATGTTAATGTAACCCCAGCTCTGCTTCCCTGGTTGGCCGTTGGCCTCTCCGCCCCTTTGTTACCTTATATGTCCCATGCCCTAGAAAGTTCTCCACTCCAGGTTCCCCCCCATCGGCCCTTGCCCCTCACCACTCCCCCAGAGTTTCCCCATTGGCTCCCATTCCTTAGTCCCACCTGTGTGCTGTCCCCGGGGTCCTGGGAGAGGGGCCCTGAGGGGACACACGGGGTTTCCCTGCCCCTGCTCAGCCTCGTTCCCATTGGTTGGTTTGTGTTCCCTGCGCGGGCAAGGACCCTCAGGTCCCGTGATTTTTTCCACGAGCCTCGTTGTCTGATACACATTGCAGTATCTCCAAACTCCAAAGAATGTTTGACTTAACTACTCCGAAGAATGTTTGACTTAACTACACTTCAGTAGCTAGGAGGTCCATAAAATGCTTCATAACTTTTGGGACTGCTATTAGGTCTTGATAAATAAATTAGTCTATAGTCATGTAAGCAGGCTTTGTTCTTTGCTTCCTTTAGAATGTTAATAGCCAATTAACGACCACATGGTTTGTGCCATTAAATTAGACAAGTGCTTCATGCCTACAGACTCTCCTAATGCCATTCTTTAGAATGATATTAAAGTTGTTCTTAAATACAAAGGGAAAAATTACTGAAACCTGAAATCTTCCCCCCCTGAGAAATCCATCATCGATTTGGTATATGTTAGACTCCAGTATTACATACAAAAGGTTCAGAACCTTTGCTCTAAGGAGATTATAGTCCTACAGGGATATAAAAAATTTATTGGAGTTTCACAGACAGCTATTTTTTATCCTGTTTTGGTTGGATTATATTCTGTCTAGAGAGAAAGAATAAGGGTCTCCTGACCTCCTAAAGATGACTGGGATTACTAGGTTAAATTTCACCCTTATGCCACAGCATGGAGCTTTCTTTCTTGTTGCTGTTTATTTTTCCTAAAAATTCATCTTTATGTCCAAAATTTACTTTGAAATTGTTGTAACATTTTAGTTTTCCACTGTGCAGTACATAGCTACACTTCAGTGTAAAAAAATAAAATTTTAAATTAAAATTATTTTTGTCCCTAGGAGATAAAAAATATAAAATACCTCCATAGTTGTTTCCTCTCATTGTATTTCACAGGGTGCTGCAAGAGTGGCATCATTGATTTTCATGTTTACTGTGTCTCAATAAAATACACATCGATTTAGAAATAAAAAGGCAGTTTTCTAACCCCCTGCACCTTGGAGACTCAACATCACCACCTAGAAGAAGAGAAGGATTTTATGCTCTTTTTTTATTCCATTCCAGAAATTCTTTTTTCATTTTATTCCATTCCAGAAATAAACATTTTTTAGACCAAACCGTTAGCACTGCTTATATTTCCGTAATTCTAAAGTTTTTACCACATCTTCTGGAGACAGCTGTAGCACTATCTTACCTTGTACAGTGAGATTCATCAGTCCATAATCTCCTTCAACCGTGGGTACATATAACTTCTTTAGTTTGGCCAGTATTTCTTTGACGTGACACTGTGGCTTTGTTGGATCAGAACAGTCATGCTTTCAAACATCATCAAAAGGCTATTTCATCAATCAAGGTTTCCCCTACAAGATCCTGGGTTTTCTAGCACAGTGAATTTCTGAGCAAAAAAACCCTGGTAACTGAAAACAGTTAATTTGTTTCCATACAACTGCCATTATCTAGGGCAAGGATAAGGCACTTTTTAATATGCTTTAATAAAGTGTTTTATCTTAGTGATGTTTTCTTCCTTGTAAGAAGGTCTCAGGTTGAGATCCTGGCCTCACTTAATCCTGATTGTACCCAAAATTGTCGGTCATAGTCTGTCACTTCTGCCACTCCCTCAGCCTACTAAAAATGAAAGGGTATGAGGAAACCAGGCTGTGGTTTCTCAAGCAGCCACAAGAGCTTCAGGGAAGTGTTCTTTGGAGAGACTGCATAAATGTTTTCCCTTTGATATTCCCCAGCTATGCTTTTTAACCTTGTAAACAAAGTCTGCAGCACCAACAAGCCTCACACTATTCTTCAACATTGAGCTGGTTGTACATCTGGACTTGAAATAAAAATGTTTTGCACCTGCATTGAAAAAATAATAGATAGGTGTATTCAAACACACAAGGGCTGTAAAATTTTGACCACTTTATTGTGTAATGCCAGCAGGAGCTTTAATTCCCTTGCTGTTAGTGTGTTGAAGCTTTCATGTGCTGGAGCATGTCTTCCCTCACTGTGGTCAGCGAGACCCCTGCCAGCACTTCCCAGGACCAGGCACTGCCTCAGCCCTGTGCTCCTTCAGGGAACACAAGTGAGACATTTACTTCCATATGCCACAAAGACCAAGCTACAGAAACCACCAATGTTACAAATCTTGGCAGGTATCAAAAAAGAAAATCCATGTGAGTGAGAACAAGACTTTTAAGACAGTTTGTATATTTTTTCAGTGTTTTTATACCTTACTGCCAACAATGTCAGTTACAATCTTCTGGTTTACATTAAAAACCAGAACTCTCTCAACCACAACTTCTTCACATAAAACAGGTAAGACATTGGTCCAGTATTGGTCCAGGACAATATGTATTTATGGCAGTGCTATTATCATTTTACAGATGTTTCCAAAGCTAGCCAAGCTGTGTTCTGACATTTTGTTTATTCTTGAAATTTCAAAAATTAAGCCCACATTGAAGATTAACTTGTCCTTCAAAATGTATAAAAATTTCCAGTTTGTATACTATACAAATCAATTTCAGTTTGAAAAAATGCCTGATTTAATATTTGTCACAGAACCTTATAACAGCGCTCATTCAATCCAAACAGCAGGAAAAAAATCATAGAGCATGAAGGACATCATACATCTTGTAAAGCCCATCCTTATTTGTAATGAACACCAAAAAAATATGTTTCAGCTCAAAGATCCTTAATTCTCATCGAAGTATTATGAAATTTTTTATAGTATTTTTAATCTTGATTCTCGTATCAAAATGCTATTTTAAATGTTATTGGTAAACAGACACTATTTTTAGAACATATTTGTTGAAGGACAAACGTTGGTTAAAGTATTTTTGATCTGCGACAGTGTCACATAACTTCTGAAAACACATAATATTGTCCATGTATATACATGGGCATGTCTGTGTGTATGTATATGTAAACATAAAGATAAATATGCAAATGTAAAACTATAAAAATGGATTTAAATTTTTAAAAGCAATTTTTAAAACCTCTTTTGTGCTGCACTTTTCAGATTACCGAGGATTTTTATCTTGAATTACCGTGGTTGAAATTTACTTATTTAAATTTTCAGTGTGGGAAGATTCCCAGGCTGGGCACAGAAGAGCCAAAAGAGACAAAGGGAAGATTGCTTGGTTTTGACTTGGCTTTATCTGTGCAACTCTCCCTCCTGTGCATATGCATTACCATGGAGATTTTGAAGGAGATGAACTCTTTTGTTATTACCTTCAGGATTTCTGCTTCATGCAGGGAACACATTCAAGAGAGAGATTGGTAGTGAAAATACCAATATAGCTTTATTCATTATGATTGGTGTGAGCTGGTGCCAAGAGCAGCTCAACACCATCATTACAGCTGTGGGATCCTGCAGGAGTTCAGGTTCCAGTTTAATCTTGGACACAAATTTCTTCATAATGTTGAACAAGTCCTGTTGGGCATCACATTTGCTAAGGGAAAGGCAGCAATATTCCTCCATTTCACAATGACAGGTTAAGGCTGAATTAAGTAGCATTAAATTATTAGCATACAGATTAAATACATAAAATTAAATAGCATATAAACATGCATTTGCTCAGACCTGGACAATGGTAAAATAAATTCAAGTTCACTTCAATGCTGGGTGAAAAGAAGTTGCATGGGCTGTGTGGCAAAACCTCTCTTCACTCTGATCTTGGGATACTTATAAATCTACAAAGCCTGTGGCCTCTCATTGCTTTATTTTACTTTAATTTACCAACTATAACAAGTACCTATCTCCACAGTTAGGAAGAAAGGTGAACAAATCAAATACACATTCATCTTCTATTCAACATCCACTCTCTTCTAACCTTGCGCAGATCAGGAATTCCTCATTTCAGAACCCTGTTGAAATTAGGTTTATTTTCTAAATTTTTTTCTGTTCTTTACCCCAACTGATTCTTATACAGCATCTTTATGTCATGCATCTTTGTGGTGGGTTGATCTTTGCTGAATGCCAGGTGCTCACCCAGCTGCTCTCTCACTCCCCATCCTCAGCAGCACAGGGGGAGAAAATAACATGGAAAAGCTAGTGGGTTGAGGTAAGAACAAGGAGATTACTTATGAAGGACTGCGGTTCCTGCCAGAAAACCTGCTCCTGTGTGGGCTCTCCATGGTCTGCCAGGGACATATCCACCTGCTGCAGTAAGGATATCTGCTCTGCTATGCTCTGCTGGGCTCTTGCTGGGCTGCAGGAGACAGCTGCCTCACCATAGTCTCTACCACAGGCTGCAGGGAAATCTCTGCTCCAGCACCTGGAGCACCTCCTATTCCCCTCTACACCCCTCGGTGTCTGCAGAGCTGTATCTCTCAGATATTCTCACTTCTCTCTCAGAGTTGCTGCACAGCATTTTTTAGCCTTCAATATCTTTTCCAGAAGCAACAGCAGCTGACGGGTGCAGCTCTAGGCAGTGATGGGTCCATGTGGGATCTCACTAGAACTGGATTTTACTGACATGGGAGCAGCTCCTAAGCTCTTCTCAGGGAGACCATCCCTGCTGCCTCCCCCCATACCAAAATCCTGCCGCATAAACACAGTCCCATAGACTTGATTGCATCTTTCCCACTCTATTTGAATATCAGTTCACCTTAGGCCCAAACTTTGGGACACATCAGACTCCAGTGCATATATGAGAAATATGAGAAAAGAAGATGAAGATTCATAAAAAGGTACTTAAGAGTTCTTTTTACACTTTTTGGAAGAGAGAGAAACATTTCATCAATCTTGCAAAGTATTTGCCTCAGTATCTGACATTTGCTAGAGGCAATATTTATCATTTTCTTCCATAACAATTCATCGTTCTCTTTCAGTACCACTTGAATGACATGACACTGTTTAAAACCCACTGTGAAGTCTGTAAATCAGTGTAGTGCTTAGAACACATGAAATTCATTATTCAAGCACCAGTGCTATCGGCAGTATATCAGAAAGGTCAAATGAGCAGATTAAAACCTTGCAGTATGAATTAAACATGTCAGTTGATCTTTATGACATCAAATACATTTCACACAGGCAAAAGAGTTCCTGTTAACAAATTTGGGCACATCTTTTGCACTTGCTGCTTGAGGAAGTGCAAAATATGTTTGGAGAGAGACAGATGACAAGCAATGAGATAATAAGGATGAGAAATTATTCCCATCATTTTAAAGGGAAATGTTGACTGAGAGTTTAACAGAAAGAGCATAAATGTTAATCCTCCTAAAAAAAAAATAATTTGACTAAATAGATGGACAAACTTTTGCGTATGTGAATACCATATATACAAATAAATAATCCGTGATTTTTAAAGCATCCTATAAACAGTTTACAGGGGTCAGATTGTAGGCTGTATGCAGTCATTGCTGATATAGGAAGCATAATTCTGAACATATCACATAAATCAGAGTCCAGTAGACTAGAAAACCCAGACATAGGAAAAAAAAATCCAGAAGCAGAGAGTAATGCACATTTGTAATCATTATGCTAAGGAATAAAGTTTGATCTGCATTAAAAAATAAAATAAAATATATCAAGGAAAAGGTGAACTGAAATATATACGAATATTCTGTGCTGAGTTTTTCTCCTGGTCCCTGAAAGCAGCAAGCTCCCAAGTACCTGCGACTCATTTTTCTCCCTGACCTCTTTCAGATAAGAAGTCATCCCTATATATTGGAGGCACCAGTATTTATAGTCAACACCTCTTCAGACAGGACTGGCTTGAGAGAGTTTTATTAAGAAAAGGCTATTCACAGTTTTTATGGCCCACAATCACAATTACCACAATTTTTGACACACTTCACATTTAGTCTATATTTCCAAAACAGTATAACCACTGGATGCCAAAGCTGTTGGATTCCACTGATCAAGATTGTTTTTTAGATTTTTGGCATTTCTTATGTTTCTCTGCAGTTATCTTTGGTCTCCATTTAGTCTGCAGGTTGTGTGACAGACACCACCTCTGCAGAAAACCACAGGAGAATTCAGATTAGAAGGATCTGCAGGGATCCAGCCACCTGCTTGAACTAGGCTGAGCTCTGAGGTCAGCCAGACTGCTGAGGGCTTAATCCAGTCAGGTCTTGAAAAGCCCCAAGGACGTGAACAGTACAACTGTGCCTGTGACACTGTCTGACTGTCACTCGGAGAAAAAGTGCATGTAGCCTAAACTTCCCTTATTTCAGTGTGTGCCTGTTGTATCCTGTCCTCCCACCACACACTGTTGTGAAGAGCCTGGCTCCCCCTTCTCAACGAACTCTCCACAGGTATCTGGGGTCCGCTCTTAGGTGCCTCCAAAGCTGTCTCCAATCCAGGCTGAAAAAGACCCCATCCCCCAGCCTTTCCTCATGAGGTGAGTGCTCCAGTCCCTGACTACCACAACAGCCTTTTGTTGATCCTGCTCCAGTTGACTGATGTCTTTTTCTCTTTTTTTTTTTGGTTGACTGACCTGAAATTGAATGAATAATTTTGATGTGATCTCAAGATAGCTGAGTGCAAGGGGCTCTGGTTATGTGGGTGTGATGCTGTTGATACCACCCAAGATGCCATGGCCCTTCTTTCCAACAGGGCAAGCTGGGTTCATGTGCCACTCCGGGTCTGCCACAGCCCCCAGAGCCTCTTCAGCCGGGCTGCTGCCCAACCAGTCCACGCCTGTCACACCTTGCTGACACTCATTATTCCTTCCTGGACTTTGACAGTCAGTAATTTGACTTTACTGAATTTCACAAGTTTCCTGTTGGCCTGTTCCTCCAGCCTGTCCAGGAAGCTCCCTGCCTTGGAGCATATGGGCTGGTCCCATCAGTTTGGTGCCATCTGCTCATCTGAATGTACAATGTTGCATCCTCCAGGTGACTGACAAAGATACAAAGGTCCCAGGACAGACCCCTGTGATGCTCTGCTTCTCACCAGCCTCCAGGAAGAATACATCCCATCAACCACCAACCTCTGAGCCCAGCCATTCCACCAGCCTCTAGGGTTTGGCACACCACAGTTGTACATGCTAGGCCTTTTCTGGTGGAAAGTTTTTTCCTAACTGAGTTTTCTTGCCTGAATAACTGCATCTTCCAGATGTCACAAAAAGAGAAAGATCAAACTAAACAGACCTAGGTTTTCACATGAGACTATTTACATTGAGATAGGCCATATAAGTGTTCATGGCTTTAAAACAATAAAATACACATGCAGACAAAAAAGAGAGAAAAGTGACCAACACTCCATGGGAGATCAGTATTACAACTCAGCAATCATAAAAGACTGCTGAGAAACAGAATAAAAAGAAATGTCAGTCTGAACCCTATGGAGTAGTTAGGCTGTTTCTACTGCTGGTGTTTTAGTCTTTAAATTGCCATTTTTCCACAGCAAATTAAAGGAAAAAGAAAATAGCTTTGCTTGCATCTGCAGCTGTCTGTGAAGTACGACAGCAGAATCAACAACAGCACTACAAGAATAACAGTTATGTTTGGCCAAAAGGAATTCATCATAGAAAATATCAGATCACTGGTTAAAGAGGTCAGTGACTGTTTCAGTCAATTGCTGTTGAAACACCTGGGTACCTCCTGGTTTCACAGCAGAGCAGTAGCTATTTTCTGCTCCTAATAAATTTTGAAAGGACTATATAGTGATGAGAGGCCTGATCCCATGATAGTGCATACACATAGTTTATACATTCTGTAAATTTGTGCAAACTCTGTAAACATAACTTGGGTAATGTAAGTTTCCCTGTGCCAGTGGTGATTAGGTATCATCAGGTATTCCAGTCCTCCAAGCTAGCGCCTACCACAGCTCTAGAGAATACTGCTGCTCATGTCCAGATCTTTCCTTCAAAAAAAGCCTCTAGCAACATGACCTTGCCAGTTCCCAAGCTTCAGAAGAGAGTGCATCACACCAATATCCCCCTTTAAAGGTCCCTGTCAGCCTGCGGAGAACAAACCTGCCAAAATTGACCCCTGGATACTGGACTAAAGCAGAGAAATGAACATCCATGCCCACACATAGCTTCAATTCCTCTTAAAATAAGCACACCACATTTGGGGCTTTATAAGTCAGCAGCTCTGGCTGTATATGTCAAAATTTAATGTCAAGCAGAGTTCTCATTCCAAATGCTCAGTCACAAGGCTTTTCCTCTCTCTGTTAAAAGAGCAAACTGGTATCACAGTGCTGTAAGCATGATGAGTTCCTTGGAATAGAGTGGCATCTCTCATCACTCAGCTTCACCCTTGCTATATAATTTGATATCCAAGCATCTCCAATGTTACTATTATAATAAAACTCTGCAGCTCCAATTTGGATTGGTTTATTTCAGTACCACTCAAGTTTTTCCTTTGTAGCATAGAACCTGCATTTATTCTGAACAACTGCCCTTTCAGTTGCAAAATTGATCAAGCAGTAATCCATCCACCCAACAAAGTTCCTCAGGCAGGATAATTCTCTGTAATATATCACTGCTCTGATTTTAGAAGCCTGAACAACGCAATTTCCACCACATTGCATTTAAGCTCTTTTGAGATTAAACATATGTTTTTTCTTTTCGTGGTAAACAGCTTACCACTCTTATTTACACCCACATATAATGGTGAAACCAATGGGATCCAGTCTGGAACTGCTCTGTGGCTTTCCTTGGTGCCTGGAGAAGTTTCCTCCCACAGACTCAAGACATCCCAAGGGCCAAATTAATGAGCACAGCATCTCTGGCCTAATTCCTGTACACTGGAAATGTTGCTTCCCTGGAGCCAAAATATCAATTTACTGCTCTTTGCCCAGGCACCCCAGGTTTCTAAGACTCAGGAGAAAAATATCCATAAAGAGAAGAGACATTCTTTCTGAAGCAGGCATTTCATATCTCTAATTGTACGTCTGTGCTGCCCGTTACAAGCATCTGAGACTCAGGGAAAGCTAAAACATTGTGGCTTAAATTAAAATAATCATCAAAAGCATTACAGATAATGCAGTGCATAAGCAGTCAAATTACAAATGGCATTTGCATTTTTACCTTCAGAAGAATCAATCCAATTTTAACTGAAATAAACCTACTACCATAAAGTTTGAGAATCATAGAATTTGCAGAGTTGGAAGGGACCCCTCAGGATCATCGAGTCCCACTTCTGGCCTAGCTGAACATGTAATAATGAAGATGGTTTTTACTTGCAAATTTGTCCTTTCTTCCTTCTTGTTTCCTAAAAATATTCTTTTTAAAGTGTCAAGCGTACTGCATTTGCAGATCTGTTAAGCAGAAGAAACATCTGTATCCCGTGATTGTATTTTCCTGTACCTTTAGATCAGCAGAAACCTGTCTGGTTTTCCTTTGCATTTGTATAATTTGTCATAATTAAGTATCACAGTATTACAAAGGGTTAAGAACGTCACCACCTATAGTGAAACTGCTGCCCGCTGTGACACTGAGATTTTTTTACATGATGTTTTTCAAGGTGTGTGCTTCGTATGGAACTTTCCAACCTCCCTTCCACCCCCATTTGCATTTTTTCAACTTAAATGCGATCTTAAAGTGTTTTGTCTCCAGGTCCAACCTGCCTAGGTAGCACTGAGTTATTCTTCTGATTTAAATGCCTTTTGCATATTGTCACTCCTGTGGACGTTATTTTTCTACCAGAGTATTTCCCAACAATCTGTACATTCCAGCTCTGACTTAAGTTTATACAGATATAGATATATAGACATAGATAAAAATAAAAAAGGAACCTTGGCTGGTTTCTTCCTGCACCTTCTTTAAGTTAGCAGACTCCACAGTCTAGGACTATCATTCTGTCGTCTTCCACATGTCTTGAGTGTAAAGTACTGCCGTAATACAGCTAATGCATCAGTTCAGAGAGCAAAGGGGTTTTAAATTAACCAAGTGTGTTTGGAGCCTATGGAACTGTCATATGAGCTACAGCTATCACTGCAGCTGTGCCACCTCAGCACACAGTTACATAAAGCAGGTGCTTAGACCCTGTGTCAGTGTGAATGTGTTTTGTATGAATTTCTGCTGCATCTTTCTGCCTTCTCCTCAGAAACTAGGTAAAGTTAATGCTTTTAGTTGACCACAGAAAACAGATTTTCCCCATGTCCTGCACAGGGGCTTGTAGGACCGCACAGAGGTTCACAGGAGGTAAGGCAGGCTGCAGGCAACCACACTGCCAATCCAGGCACCTGAATCCATTGTGAGTCCATCTGCCCCGGGCCAAGCAGAGCCTTGTGCAGCATCAGCCCTTAACATTTTCAGGAGCTCCAATTCTCCACCAACAGCCTGATCACAGGGTATTGAGGTGCCTTCTTGGGCTGTGACTATTCAAATGGGCTTCAGAAAAAGGAAGAAAGTTGGGTCAATTCCCTGTTGGATAAGGATCTCCATTACTGTAGCTCTGTCAACATAAATTAAATTTTCTCATTCTGGTAGGCACAGTGTGTGACTTAGAATTCATTACTAATATTTGATAAGGTGTTATTTTTGGAAAATTGGTTGTTTTATTCTCACCCACAGATACAGCTTCAAGCAGTTACATATCCAAGATAGGCTTACACATAAAAATATACATATATTGTTGAGTTCATTCTGGGTTCTTAGACCACAGGGCCAGATTCAAGTAACAGCAAAGTTCTTTGAGAAATAAGGAGGACACATAGAACGGGTTCTTGACAATGAAATGTGTCAAAGTCTTTCACTCATCTTCCTTGTAAAGCCTGCATTCCTGGAGTTCAGAAGTGCCTTTAACTAATAGGTGAAGAGCCTCCCAGCCAGAAGTGCAGGAGAAAGGATCAACATAAAAGGATTTTGTCTGAAAAGCTAAAAACTGTGTTCTGAGTATAATAGTCCTTGAGAAATCTTGATGTCCCAAAACTGGAACAGAGCTTGGAACATAAATACCAAGATTGTTTCCCTTATCACATAGCAGATTCAGCTGAAGCACTTTTCTTTCTTAACCTACCACGTGAGTGAATAAAGCAGAAGTTATAGCCTTCCAAACATTAAATATATTGGTCTGTAAATTCCCAAGAAGCAGATTCCTCTTGCAAAAATGGGTTTTATCTTTTCTCAGGGTTTCCTTCTAAAACTCCACACCCACTCACACAGAGCAAAATTAATTACAAGCCATTGCTTCCACCATTATTATTACTGAACACCACATTCAATTTGAGACATAGGTCTCAAATATCACTTCTGCAGAATTCTTTCTGCTTGCTTCTAGTCAGAAGACTGGTGAAAGGGAGGAAATAAGGTAATTAAATCATTCCTCTCACTCATAAGAGCATGCACAGCATTCAACTAAATTTATATTAATATCCCTGAGAATCGTAACTTCTTAGGACGGTTTGAGAGCCCGTGTAAATTGAAGTTGCTCATTTGAAAGCAAGAGAAGCTTTAGTATAGGTAGCTCCTTCAAAGTGGCAGTGATTTATTCTATCTGAGAATCTAAACTGGAATCTGGAAAAATCAATGCTACTGTAAAAACATCATCTTGTATAGAACCTGCTCAATAAATAAAATGCATTTGCTTTAGGACAAACAGATTTCCAAGGCTATTTTACAGAAATACTTAGTCCAAACTGAGCAAAGCATCAAATTCTGAATATCAGGTGATCCACAGAGCTTACGGCAGTCTTCTCCCCATACAATGGACTTCTTGCTCAGCCTCCACTTGGAGTGGAAGCAAGTGTCCTCCTGTCCTTGCCCAGCTCCAGCTCCTGTCCCTTGCCCAGCTCCAAGCCATTCTGCACTGCAGTGGTTTTCTCTACGGAGAAGTAGGGCAACACTGAAGAACAGGGATCACAGTCACCATTTGCCACATGGTGGGGCCCAGCTCTTGGCCATGCTGTACACCAGCTGCCCTGGTCAAACACAAAAGTCTGATGTGCCACTCGAGGATATCAGTGAGCTTGTCCCCTTTTACTGCTGATGAATACTCCCTTTTAAACTGTGGCAAAGCACAAAATGCCACCCAAATTCCCTTTCATAAATGCATTATTCATCCCACATGCATGTTTTTCAGACTCCTGCATATGAAGGGGCAGACTGAGCAGGGGAGTTTGGTGTAGGTGAAGGGGAGGTCCTTTGCCACACAAACGATTGTGTGACCTACTGCAAAAACGGCACATGCAGCCATGCAAACACCAAGTGCACTCACCAGCCTTCCTGTTGGCACACAGCCACCACCATTCCTGCCATCACCAGCTCCATGAGGCAGCACTTGGGAAGTCCTGCTTGGGCCCACCACCCTGGTGGTGGCTGCAGAATGTACCCATGCCAGTGATGGAGGATGACTGACTCAGGACAACTTTGCCTTCCAGGGTCAGTGTCTGCTGCTTCTCTCCCTTGGGCATGTTGTGGAGGGTGACTGAAGGAACCTTCCCAACCTTGACCCACCATGACTTGGGCTTTTCTGGATGATCACTGGTCTGGCATCTGGTTGGATATTTCCTCAACCATCTTGTCATGATTTTATCTAGTCATCACTGGTCTCAGCAGACCTTGCATCCATCTAGTGGTAGTTTGAAAAAAGGGCATTTAGGGTCAACAGTTCCCTTTTGAGTTGTATTGATTCCTTGCATCTCACCAGTTAGTCTCGTAGCTGTCTGGCAGGCCCTGGGTTTCAAGGGAAGGCTGAGTAGTCTTCCCCACACAGCCCAGCTTCTTTGCAACCATGTTCTGGAAGAAGCTCAAGATTTGCATTTTATTCCATATTTTTGAATAAATCTGTTCCTTCCCATCTTGAACAAGACTACACAAAGGCCACATAAAATGGAAAGTGGCACTGAGAGAGATTGTTGCTATCCATGGATTAATTCCCAGTCTGGCCAGCTGTACATGCACGTTTCTGATTTCAGGTTAATAACCAAAGACACTCCATGATCAGATGCAACTGCAGGAAAAAATAGTGTAAAGACTCAGTGACCAGTGTCTGGCCATTGCATTATCCCATCTCAATAAGAACTGGAAACTTCTGGGAGAGAAATTGAAAGCAATAAAAGGAGGAATTGTATAGCACTATTTTGTGAACAGGGACTGGTCATTTTCCCAAAACAGACTTTTTCTCTAATAGGATCAAATACACTGAATCAATACTTCAACCCAGATGGGGTTCATGGTTTCCAGAGGAACCTTTCTGGAGGAAGGTACACATCAACAAATACTATTGATATTTTAAGGGACTATGGCTAAAGAGAGCTCTGTTTAATTTTGTTTTAATACTGTTACCGTGGTTTAGGAGAGGGGGAAGGGTAAGGGGAAGAAGAAGGGAAGAGGAAGGGGAAGGGAAGGCTTTCTGTCCTGACACATTACAGCACAGACCAGGTGGGGCTGGAAAATGCTGCTGTTTCCCTAGAAATATTGTATCTGTGGCTGCAGTAGACCCAGGAGGTTAGTGAGCAATAAACAAAAGTATGTTTGTTACTAGCTCGTGTCCTTACTTCTATTGAGTCTCATGTTTCTTTGCCAGAAAGAGCATCATTAGCTTTCCTACTTTACCTCCCAAATTTATTCAAGTAGTACAAATTGTGGAGGTTATTCCTCAATTACACTTTCATGCATTTAGATAGAAAGACATATGTATACACAGACACTCAAAGTGTAAGATAATTTTTATATAAGTAATATGTGTAAATGATATACTAATAACAAATAAATAGTTTATTATATATTTAGGAGGTTTATATATAAGCATATATGTACATCTAAAAACTTTTTTTCTAGAAAGATGCATGGAATCAGCATTCAGAGTTGCTGCATATCTCAGAGTTTCACTATAATCCAGTAACCTGTTACTGAATTCCCTGTTTTCCCAGTTCAACTCACTCCTTCATTTTCCTTCACCTCCAATGCTATGAATAAGGAAAACTACAGCAACCTCCCATCTACATCTTTTCTAGAGGCCTCCAGTGTACTACCACAGTACAAGTGCTCACTCTTTAGTATTACCACTGTACAAGTCCCCTCCAGGTTTTGTTATCTGGAATTGGTGAAGATTCCCTGGCCAGAGAAAGAAAAAATTCCTTAGAAACCATCATTTTATGGAATCCTCACTAAAAACAGTTAATTCAAGGAGTTAGTTCATCAAGAAGTTTTCTTTTAAACTGTTGTGTGTTATCTGTTCTTCTCCTTATCCACCTACTTTTCTGCTGACCACTCGCATTCATCTTTGCAAACAAGGTTTTATGCAGGAACTTTTAAATTAGAGCCTCTGTATAAATATGCCCTCAGAAATTTCTTCCCAGGATGTCACTCACATACAGTTTTAATTGTATAAAATACATATATTTGAAAAAATAGCAGTGAACTTTTTCAATTTATTTATCTCATTTTATTAACTCTGGGAAGCAGCACTGTAGCAGCCTCTGGCAAATAAAAAGGAGCAGATGTTGCGCTGAGGAAGGGAGATTATTTTCCTTCTTATATTCAGCATCTGCTTTACTATCCTTTGACCTGTTGAAAGATTAAGCTCCAGTGAGACTGTTTGCACTTAGATCTTCCTGAAGCCTCCTCTGACCAGGAAGGATTCTATGACTGTTAAGAAGGATTTGATGATCTACCTATTCAATATTAAAATCCTTTAGATAATTTTGACGCTTCTTTGTTTCAAAAATAGCCTGTTCCCTTCCTGTCACCTGGTCACTGCTTTGCGTAGAACAAGCACTGCATTGAGCATTAAGATATTTTCCCTTTATACAGCTTTTGCTTGTATACTTGGGTCAATAATAAAAGCAGTCATAAGTATACAAGATGAAGTACAAACACAAGATTACGTGTCTGTTACCACTGCGCAGTAAAAGTCTCTCATCTTGAAAATGCTAATGTTTGAATACTAATGGCAGACAAGCAACCTCCTGTGGCCCTTCTAGTTGCATGCATCAGTTTTGTCCAGGCTGTGTTTCAAATGTAAATGCTGGGAGATGTAATTATTGGTGGATGCAGATTTTAATGACTGAAATAGAGACATACAGAAGATCTAGCTAAAGCCTTGGCCCAGAAAGCACAATAATGATATATTAATCATAATCAAGCAAATAATTTGTTCAATGCATCTTATTTCTTTTTCCAGTATATGGAATACTTCTTTCCAATAAAGATATAAAAAACAGGATATAAAACTGTTCCTTACAGCTATTTCTCTGATGCTGCAAACAGACAAGCTGACAGTTTCTAGTCCAACATTTCCACAGAAACATCCTCTATGTCACACATTTCACCAGTTAAAAAGTATGGACTCTTTGGTACCATTTAGATAACTCTAGGTTTTTGGTGTGAAAGGAAGAGCTGAAGGGAGACCATCCCCTGCTGTGCTGAATATCATCCATTTCCACAGAGCTACCACCCTTAGTGGGGTAACAGTCTATATCTGTGTAAGCACGAATGTTCATGGAAGACTGCTACAAAACCTATGTTACAGTGGAAATTTTACAATTTAATTTGAAGAATTTGGTAGTCTACTCTCCTTTCTGTCCCATAAGAAAACATAAACTTTATATACTTTGTAAAAACAATGACAACAAAGAAAAGAAAAAACAGAAAAACGGACTCCATACTGAAGAACCTTGAATCTTGTCAGAAAAATTTGGGGCTTTTTTATGATGAAAGGAAAATGTATTGTCATGCTCTCACAGACCTCATTCATTATTTCTGCGGTGATTAGCTCTTGAACTAATAGGGTCCTACCTATTCAAAAGAGTCTGAGCAGGCACCTGAGTAAAGACAGACAGATCAGAGGAAGAGCAACCAGCAAAACATCCCTCTCAGGATCATTTTTGCACTACTCTTATTTTAGGTATCTTTTGCTAATCCTTTCTAATTTACTGATAAACATCAGAAAATATGTACTGTCAAACATATTTCTGCAATTCCATATGTGCCATTTTGATGAGGTCCTTGGAAGAGGAGACAATATGGTGTGTTACTGCAGTATCCAGATATGGGCTGGCAGCTCCTATTCACAGCCATTCAGCACCAGCCTGAATAGCTCTGTGCATCAGAACAGGACTCAAGGCAATCACACAATGCAGCAATTGTTGGTAGGAATTCTCATTTTAATTGCCCTCCTAGTGGCCTTGCACAATTCACTTCCCCTACACTTGTTTGAAACAGGAGTCCTCACACAATTATTGTGTGATAATAATGATTATGAAAATGATGATAATAATAATTAAAAGAATGATGATTATAATAATAATTTCATCTGGTCATTGCAAGGACTGAGTGTTCTCATACAGCTTGAACACATTACATATATCAAAGACAGAGGCTTTCCCAACAGACTGTTCTGTATTTAAAGTGTTGAAGTAGCATATGCCACCATAAGGTTTTAATACAGAAAAGCTGTAGTTAGCAGCAAGATGCTTGTGCTGTTGGTATCTGAAGTTAAATTGGATATTGCTTTCATATTCACACATGTATGGACGTACTTCATTTCTTTCTGTTTTCTCAGGACAACTATAACTTTTCCCTTAAAATATCACATTATTTCCTTAAGCTTTAATGATTCAACAATTGTGTCCCCCTAAAATAAACAGAAGTGCCTTGAGTGTCTTACAGTGTCAAAATAGTACCTAAGTTTTAAGTATTCAATAATTATGCCCCCCTAAAACAACAGTTGGAAGAACTTTCACTTAGATACCAAGAAAGGCTGAGCATATCACTTTCATTAGACCCAAGATTCAATGATGAAAAAGTGTGTTAAAACAGTCAGATTATCTGACTGTGCATCTGAACCCTGAGAGCATCAGCACGGTGAAGGATTTTTCTCTCCTTTGAAAATGGGGAAAACTGCCTTGTGAATCATCAGTGATCATCAGAGAAATTAGATCAGAGCAACCAGCTTACTAGAAATTATTACACCCTTGTTAACTGCAAAGTAACTTCCTCTACTAAACAAGAGCTGTGACAAAACATACCTGGT
This sequence comes from Corvus brachyrhynchos, assembly GCF_000691975.1. Lineage (NCBI taxonomy): Eukaryota > Metazoa > Chordata > Aves > Passeriformes > Corvidae > Corvus > Corvus brachyrhynchos. The sequence goes on from NW_008236767.1 coordinate 4,691,124, forward strand.
TGTGGAGAGTTGCTCCTGTGTCCTTACACTGTTGGAGGGGTATCATCATACATTTAAAAAATATATTTCGATTACTTTTTTCATATGACTGCACACAGAGTTGAGAAATTTATCCTGAAATTTAAGGCCTCACAGAAATGCTTTTAAATATACAACAACAAAGACACATTGATTGCAAAAGAATTTTTAGAACAATTCTTGATACACAGATGATATGAGCAAGCTAAAGATACTGAATACAAAGACTTCAGCAACTAGTCACAACTAATTACTCCTGCTTGAGCATTCACGCCAGTTGAACCTGGAGGACAGGGACTGTCTTCACAAGTGGATTCAGTATCTGGTGTGCCTCCTGCCAATGAAGTTGTATTACACAGAGAAAATGTGGTTTTGTAAATAGGGAAGGAAACATTAAACCCTTTTTTCTCCCTGGATTAATTATTTGTACTGTGCCACCTCACCAACAAATTTAACAAAAGCATTACAGACTTTACGAGGATTGTACTAGTAAGCTATACAAAAAGAGGAAGGAAAGATTACTGCTAATCTCAGCAACAAATGTCAGAACTACAATTATAAACCCCTTGAAATACAACTCAATAAAAACTGTATTAAGAATTTTGCATTTTAACTGTTTCTAATACCAGTTTTGGACCCTCTACCCAGAAATTTGCTCACAGTGTGTGCTGCAACCCCTAGATATAACTTACTTGGGATTTTAGATCACACCAAGATCTCCCAACGCATGAGTTATCTTTAGCCTAAACACAAGAAAATTAATTTGAATCATGTCAGTGATTAAATCCCTCTGGCTGCAACCACTGTCCATAAAGACAACAAGCAGGAAAGCATAGCCAAAGCCTGCATGATTCATAGTGGCCAGTGGAAATGATCCAACTGCAGTGCAGATTCAGCAACTCACATGACTGGTCATATTCTTTAACAGGCACGTTCATAGACAAGACATTCAACTCCTACCAAAGTCTGTAGGATGAAAGCAGCAACCACATTTGGGTGCTTTCCAGTATTAGTCTTAGGCGCTCTGAAAGTCTTTGAAAATTTATTTATCTCCAGTATAACTTTTAGTGAAAGTCGCTGTTTTCCAGCTTGATGTCAGATTAACAGAAAGAAAATAAGAGAGGTTTTATACATACATATGTGTATGTGTATGCACAATTTTATATATTTATAATTGGGAGTCACTCTGACAATATGGAAAATAACATCTAAGTAAAAAACTACAACTCCAAGACTATTCTCTCAGCCCTCCCTTTGTTCAAGGAGAGAGGGATTGGGAGTGGGTATACAGCCAGATAAGCATCAGCAGTCTGGGAGCTCAGCTCCTTAATTAGATCCTCATCAGTCCTGTGCAGCTGCAGCACAGGGAGCAGAGTGGCTCTGCAGACAGTGCACAGCTGCAGGGTGTCTCCCTGTCTGTGACTTTCAAGCCCCATCAGCTGAAGCTGCTGTTACTAAGCCAGATGTAAAATATGGCAAATGCCTGACTGATACAAGACCCACCCCTCTCCCACACCTATTGTGTCTGGTGGGCACAATACTCTCTCACAGAGCTGACACACTGGGCCAGCAACCTCCCTGTCAGATTAAGGGTTTGAAACACATATGCAAAATAGGCAATAATTTTTAGTATCTTAGTGAGAATTCTGCTTTCTAAGATTGCTTCTAGGAGGACAAGGAGGCCATTCCCCAAGGTGGAGTTTAGCTGTGGGAGAGGAAACCAGCACCACAAACACCATATTCCTCCAGAAAAATATGACCTGCTGTAACACTTTTTCACACACCGAACCCCAGGGTCAAGCCACCAACCTCTGGACCCTGAAGGGTGAGCATAACCCCAGGAAAAGGGATAAAAAACAAGAGAGGGGGGGGCGTGTATGGATGTAAAAAATAAATTAATTCTTGGCTTACTTTTATGTAGATGTCATTCTTCTTTGCCTGCAGTCAGGATTTTGAGCATGGCAGCACCAAAATGTGAGACATGCCACTCCAATACAGCCTTTATAGCACTATGCCAGGCTCCTAACACTTCCCAGGCTGAATTCCTCCTGCTTGAATGCTAGGCAGAGAGATGGTGGGAATGATCTAGTGGTGGTAACCTTTCCACTGGAAGACATAAAGCAGGATATCTTCCAGACTTAGGTTACAGGCAGAAGCAGGATTTGAAACACCCAGCTCTTGTTCGTATCTCTTTTTGGTGAGTATGAATACCCCTTTTTTACAAATACAAAATCTTATTTCCAGTTTTTATGTCTCTAGCCATCTCCACTGTTTCCTTTTGAAGGGAATATTGTCAGAAGTCAACATTCATCTCTCATTTTACAGTTTTCTCTCCACCCAAAAATATCCTGTGTAGGAAAGTCACTAGTTAGCTGCTGATTATAAGCTTGGCAGTTCCTGTCCATGTACAATTTCTTCTCTTAACTGCGTTCCTGTTCAGCACTGGACAGTTCTGGGCTTTTAAGAACTTCCTTTATTAATGTGGAAGCATATAATTTTCCTTCATACACTTAACTCTCTCGTAATCTTAAGATGAAGGCAGCATATTATTTTCTCCAAGCTAATGGTAAAGCAACTCCTTTATTCATATGATCATTACTAAAATTTACAAGGGCGTGATTTGTACAGGAAAAATAACCCTGTGTGTGTACAAAGACAATACAGAAAATTTGACAGAAAGGTATAAGAAAACATGAACAAGTCTAACTTTTCATCAAGATGCAACTATCTCCATGTCTTTCAAATAAAAATGAAAAATGTTAATAACATATTTAGAGTAAGATCCTATTAGATTCTTGGTAAATCACATCCATCTAGCTTAAGCCTTTCATCAGAGCCCTGTCCTGTCTACTAGCCAAAATACTGCACATATCATATCCATATTCTGACTGCTGTCCATCTCATCAATGCAAATCATTCTCAAATCCCAGTAACCCAGTTAAAATTACCCAGTAATAAGCTGGTAAACTTATCAAGAAAAAAAGGAAAACCAATGCAATGCATGAAATCTCTTGCTATAGAATTATGTGTACCAGAGGACAGATTATACTGCTAAGATTCAAAGCCATGCCAAAATTTAGGATCAAAAAAACAAGTCAAGACAAAATCCTATCAGCCATCTTCAGGGTAGTCAAAGGGAGTTCAGTACCTAAAACCCAGATCACCAGATATCAGTGCCATTATTTATGGAAAGCCAGATATAAAAGTTGGGATAGGGACAGCAAAAAGTGGAGATGAAATCCAGAAGTCTCCTGCTCTGATTCTTCATTGCTGGTTACCTAGTTCAAGACAGGGTTTATCAGATCCAGCTCCAGGCTACACTAGTTTATCTTGATCTAATTTTGTACACCACTTCTGTACAAGCCAGCAGCTTGGGGTGTACTGAGACATTATCCCTGTCTATTGCATAGACACCACAATGTTATCCTGCACTTGTAGGTACTCTGACCCAATTTAAAATCAGAACTGGGAGAGAATTCTGGTGCATAACAGAATTAACCTGGCTGAGAAAACAAGAAGAAACCAATAACCCATCTTAAATTTCAGATTTTTTTTGGTCTAAACATCAAGCTAAGTTTGGCTGATAGATCAAATTCACAAAATGTAAGATGCTTTAATGCAGCCTGATGGTTTTACACACATTTTGTTTGAAGAGGGTCCAAGCCACCAGAGAATGTGGCCCTGTAGCACACTATAGCAGTGTAAGACGGAGAGAAAGCGTACGCAGGTAAATCCTTTGCTGTTTGTTTAAATTCAAGGAGATTTTCTTGGAATAAGCTTAATATCACACAAAGGGCAGAGACTTATTCCATTATAAAGCTACTTACTAATGAAGTTTATTTTACCCTTGTACCCTATTGACTTGTTAGTTCCCTGGTCAGATGTTCCATGGTGCAAACAGCTCTGCTCTCAAGCAAGCTTTGCCTTGGAGTCTCCAGAGCTACAGAAGTCAACAACATTCACTCATCACAGGGGCCAAGGACAGAGCTTGAAGTCCTTCACAGCCTGCAGGGTCTCCTTCTTTTGTACACAAAAAGCACCCAGCTCTGTTTCGATACCTGCCAGCAATCGCAGCCAGCTCATTTAAAGTAGTCTTTTAGGTTAATGCAACAAAATAGATCAACTTGACAGCGTGCTGCCAACAGATTGATTTTCTCTGCTACTCAAAATATAGGTCCCAAAACACAAAGCATTTGTAAATCAATTAATAAAATAATTGCTATGCAGGAACACTCTTAGAAGTAATAAGAGTACCAGACATGCAGACTGATCTTTCACATTACTAATAATTCACACAGTTGGTATTTAGAGGAAGGGGAAAACTCTCATGTCATCCTAACTTCCAATATCTTTCTGAAAGAAGGTCAAAGATTATTCTGCCTCGCATCCCTGGAGGCATTCAAGGCCAGGCTGGATGGAGCTCTGAGCAATAGAACTGGTCTGGTGAAAGGTGCCTTTGCCCATGTCAGGGGGTTTGGGAAGAGAAGATATTTATCTTTAAGATCCCTTCCGACTCAAATGATTCTATGATTCTAAAATAGAGAATTTTGGTCAATTAGGTTACATTTGTCACACAAACACATCAAGTCTTATCAGACTTTTTTCAAAACCTCTTTCAACTTTTTGAATTAAAACAGTTTTCCTGGAAGAATTTAAACACTGATTTTGGCCTGGATCCATTCATGTTCTTTGTTTTCTTCTACCAGCAAGAAAAAGGGCAATTTGGTAGGAAAGCATAACTGAGCCAGTCTGAGCTCCTCAACAGGGATTTGTGTTCTCCATCAGCTGTATGGAGAACACAAAATTAAACGAACATTTGCTTTCACTTTGGGTTGGTTTGTCTTTACTTAAAGTGCCCAAGTTTTCCCAAGGATTTCGAAAAAATACTTTTCCCCACAAAATAAAAGAGTGGGGTTTTGTCTATTTTATTTCCATCATCATGTAAGGAACAGTAGGAGAAAATGCACAGCTTTCTTGATTTTAGGCAACTTGAACTATAAACAAGGTTTTGCAGATTGCCAAGCACCTGCTCAGCTACAGCTGTGATACACCCAAACCAGGAGTCATTTTCTGTGTATAAGATGCTCAGCCTGGTGGAGAAGAGGGATGGGAAACAAATCCTTCAGTGGATACACTTCAGTATCCAGTGTCCTCAGCTGAGAGTATCCAATGGAGAAGAAATTTTGTCAGCCTGCCCCTACTAGAAACCCTAAAAAATGTCATGTAAAGGTAGTCCCTCCGCCATCCCCGCCCCATTTTGACACTTATCTGAGTGCCAGAGTTATTTGACAGAACAGAGGGACAAGCTAACCTTGGGGAGGTTGAATGAAAATTAAAGATAATAAAAGCAACAATAACAATAACTCCACACAAAAAAATTCAGACAAAAACATTATGGTTTTCAGATCTGATCATTCAACATCAAAAATGTCAAAATTGAGATTATCTACATTGTCTCCAGGAAGACTTCTGGGTCCCATAGTTATGTGTTTAAGTAAAATGATAAGAGTTTCTCCTCAGCATACCTGCTTTTTTTGGTGAACAGGATGACAAAATTGTTTTGAGGGCAGGAAATGTGCTACAGAAGTTTGGCTGGATGAAACTAAGCTGCAGGTGTATTTTCACGTAGATAATATTTTTTACCACAAGGTCTGTTGTGCAAAGTTTGTGTAGGAAAGGTTTTATTTATATTTAAAATAAGTAAAGTCAGACACAAGTGATCTATAAGCAGTCTAATTTAACTTCCAGATAAATTTCTCCTGAAACAATCTATTCAAGACCAGACACACCAAGCCCCCAACTCTGCAGTTGGTTGTAAGTTCCTATAAATGTTTCTAGAAAAAGGAATAGTAAAAAACAACTTGGATGGCAAAGCAGTATCATTTTCCTTGCCAGAACTTCTGCTCACTTGCTTTAAGTTTAAAAAAAAAATTATTTGGTCCTTCAATATCGCTGTACACCTGCGTGCAATGACACCAATCAAAGTTCTGAACCATATCTAGGTCAGTGTTATTCTAACAAGTGATGGGAAAACTTTTACTGGAATCTGAAGAATAAGATCTAATCAAAACATTAAAAAACAATCCAGTTTAAGAAATACTTAAACAGCAATGTGTACTTTGTAATCTGAAGGACTAATATTCTTTTTTCTAAAAGTAGGACATTCAGACAGAGTGGTGCACTATGCACACGAACAGCCAATGCTTTATCTGCAGAAACAGGAAAACACATTAGTAAAAGCAATATTTCAATTAAATAAAAGCACTGTTTGCATAAACTGTCCCTCTCACATTCTAAAGGCAATGAACAGAAACTTGACATAATTTCTGCAAGTTGTCCCCTACTTCCCAGGAGCTAAGTGTAACTTATGACTTGGCTGTTGAAGTAATTCAACCCCAGATCCTTTTGACCACAAAGTGCAAGTAATATAGTTAAAGGAAAAGCAAAAGGAAAGGGAAAAGCAGGATTAACAGGAACATCAAAAACACAGGGATATCCATTCATATTGCCTCTGCACATGTTCATTCTTTACAGAACACCATTTTTTCATTTCTGGTACTTCAGTCTTTCAATTTTTTAAAGAACAAAATATTTCGCTTGCTATTAAATCAAACTTCTGATTATGTAGGTGGTTTTTAATTTTATATTCCCTTTAATTATAACAGCATGGAATTTCTTTTTCCCTTCTCTTTGAGCACTCAGTAATGAAGAACTGCCTCCTATAATTAAAACAGGATTATTCTATGTTCTGACACACACTGGAACCTCTTATTACTGTCTGAAGCATGTCTTTAAAAACGTGTTTACGTAAACAGCAAAGTTTTCTAAGGACACAGTTTTAGTGATATTTTTCTATGAAGTTTTGCCTGTGTTTCATGAGAGGGGTAGAGGGTCAACAGTAGATTTTAGATGGGCTTGCAGCATTTCAAAGAACCACAGAATGGTTTGGGTTGGAAGGAACCTTAATGATCCTCTAGTTTCACCTGACTTGCTGTGAGCTGGGACACCTTCCACTAGACCAGACTGTTCAGAGCTCCATCCAATCTGGCCTTGAACACTTCCAGGAATGGGGTATCCACAGTTTCTCTGGGCAACCTGTTCCAGTGTCTTACCACCCTCACAGTACTTTATATCTCATCTAAACCCACCCTCTTACAGTCAGTAGACACTGTCCCTTTATTTTTTCTCAGTACGGCATTCTTTGTATTCCAAGCTTCCAAAAGTGTAACAGTGTTCAGTTCTGGCTTTATGAAAACCTCATACTTTACATAAGTTTTCTGTCATCTTTCTTCAAAGAAAGTGTCTTGGTTTGAAAGACAGGTGTCTGCTAAGGAAGGCAGGAGCCTCCCTTGGAATGGCAGATGTGACAGCCCTTCCCTCCGAGTTATTATAATTTTGAAATCAAGGGGCTTTTAGGCAGAGATGTGGGAAATAGGAATAACAGTTCTTTACTATTATATATATAACCAGTCAAACAAACAGCAATAACTACGGCAGTAGCAGCAAACAATCACAAACCCAGTCCCAGCCTTCTCGGCTGTCGGGCCCTTTCCCCTCGGGTGCAGTTCCGCTCGCAGCCGGCAGGGGCGCTGGCGGCTCCCGGTGAGCAGGGCAGGTGCGAT
>NW_008236767.1:4698904-4741072 GCF_000691975.1 Corvus brachyrhynchos
GTCAGGAACAACAGGCTGGAACAGCGGGGATGAGCACAAATCCCGGGTGGCAGATGAGATATATCCAAACTGCGGAGCCGCGGTGGGAACCCCCTGGAGGTCGGGGCAGGCAGGGCGAGCAGGGCTACAACGCAGCAAAGGCTTGAAGAAACCGCGGGGGCAGGGCGGCCACGGCCCAGCTCCCTGCAGGGCAGGGAAGGCGGGCTTGGGATCCTGGGGTTTCTCTGGCAGAAGGAAAAGCAGCCGACGAAACAGCCTCCCTCTCCATCCAAAGGCCAGGGACCGACTGTCCGCACACCCAGGTGAAACAAGAGTAGCCAGAAACACCCCACCCCCATAGCCAGCTCTTTTGTTTTTCTTAAGTACCTAGCAACATGTATGGGGAAAATTCCTTTAACAGAAAAAAAACCAAACCAGGAGAGCTCCTAAAACTCCAACAGAAAGAAAAACAATAAACCAGTTTAAAAAAAAATTGCACATGGCTGTCTTAACCAGCAGGTCTTTACACCCATGGCATTCAAGACAAACTGAAAGGAAAAAGGAAGCAGAAATAAAAGCTGTTGACTGAGGAAATAAGCAGAGAGAATTTTGCCAAAATTGAGATAGTTTCATTCATGTTAAGGAGCTGAATGACTTGGGGCAGCTCTGTGAGATCTGGGAGTCTAATTTCTGAGCTTGTAACTGGTACGCAAACAGCATAAATGCACCTGTGGCAAGCCCTGACCTCTGCTAGGTGTGCAGGCTGCTGGCACACGTCACTTTGCGACTTTGGGGATGGATAGGCCATCTGCCTGGGTGTATTCTCCTCCTGTAGTGCCACAGCTGCCTTCCTAGGTTGATGCACTCAGCTCCTCTGAGACTGTAAAAGCTGGTTTTGTCATGGAGCTAGTATTATCTCTCTGAATGTAATTGTCATGGTTTATCCTCAGCTGGAAGCTAAATACTGTGCAGCCACTCATTTACTCTCCACCCCAGCCTTGATAGGATGGGGAGGAGAATTGAAAACAGGTAGAAACCATGGGTCAGGATAGGAGTGGTTTAGTGATTGAAATAAATGAGAAGAAGAAAAAGAAGAGGCGGAAGAAGAAGACGAAAGAAGGAGAAGAAGGAGGAGAAGGAGAGTAATGAAAAGGGGGACTACAAAGAGAGAGAGAGAGAGAGAGGGATAAAACCTAAGTCAGACAAGTGACCCCCAGTACGATCACTCAACATCTGAGCAGGGATTGTCCCCTCCTGGTCAACTTCCCCCAGTTTATACACTGAGCATGACATTCTCTGGTATGGAACATCCATCTGGCCAGTTGAGGTCAGCTGTCCCAACCATCCTCCCTCCTGGCTTCCTGTGCACCTGCTCACCAGCAGAGCATGGGAATCTGGAAAGTCCTTAACTTAGAGTAAGCCCTGCTTAACAACAATTAAACCATCGGTACATCCAGCACTGTACCAGCTTCTAGGAAGAAAGCTAACTGTATCCCAGCTAAACCAGGATGACAATATATCTAAAGCCTAGAGAAATCCTCAACTTTACACTGTAGGGAGGGATGAAAACTCACTGAAAGCTTAGGAAAATATTGATAAAAGGAGATTTTGTTAGAGTGTGACTAAAGGAACAGGTGAGAAGGGGACGCACCACACTGCTGTATGAGAACAGGCCCACAGCAGACATCCAGGCAGGAAACCAAAAGTGACTACAAGTCACTTACCCATGTTAGGAAGTGCTGAAAACATCACCCCAGAGCAGTGCAGGATGGTCCATGTACTGCCTTTCAGAGCAAACAGACATAATCAGCCCAAGGGGACAGTCCAGTCTGGAACAGGATCTAACCAGTATTGTCTCCACCAGCATAGTGAGTTGAAAACAACATACCCATGTTGAAATAACACCCACATCCAGCCCTCTCTTCTGCCCCAAAAGCCCAAGGCACTGGCTGCTAGTACAGCAAATGCACCAACTCACTGTCTTATTTGTTATTCTGGGGTAAGTAAATTTCTTCTGAATCTGACCATGATTTCCAGGTTGAACTTTAGAGGCCTTTAAGAGCAAGTGTAATAAAAACTATTCTGTTCTACAGAGATATGGGAACAAGCCCTTTGAAAGACATTTTCTGACCAAACTGGGAAGAAAAAAGGCTCAAAATATCTTGACAAGTTCAGTTTCCTCCAAAAATTAAAACCTTAGTAACCTTTTGTTAACATTAAACAGCCAGTCACGTCAGGATCAAGGGTGTACAGATGAAACTTTAGGACTGACTCCCTCAGTGTGTTTGAACACTTTTTTGGAGCAGGGAAGGAAGGCCTAATGATTTACTTTTCTAAGACTTTGATATAGAAGACTGGAGAGCTGCCTTTACAACCTGGTAAGTCAGAGACACAACAGGGACTTTAATGCAAGCTTTCAAAGCCCTTTCACAATTTTGAGATGAAAGATCATTTCCATCTTCTATTCCAGATTCATTTTAGAGGAACGAGTGGGGGTTTTTGCTGTTGTTGTGAGGACAGAGGATCTGAGAGGGGAAAACCAGAACTTTATTTATCAGTTGCCTTGTTGTCCCGCATAGCTCACAGACTTTTAAAACAAGCTATCTTCTGCTTTCTGGCCCTTATTTGTAACTGTACTGAGAACATGGACTATGCTGCTGTGTTAAGATGATCACAGTGCAATTCAGGGAAGCTCAGTTCACTACCAGATTGCAATGATTTTCTTTTTAAGCCACAAAATTGAAGTCAGACACTCATCAGGAGATCTGAATGCAACTGGCTTTTCAGCCACTGTCCCACATCTCTGTTTTTCAGCAGCAATAAAATAGCTACAAAAGAAAGGCACTATAATGATGCAAATGATGGCCAAGATAGAAGAGCTTCAGGCAATGCACAACACCACAATATCCATTAGGATAATATACAGCAGTCACAAGGTAAGGCAGAAGTACTTCTGACAGTGAACAAAGTCTGACCTACTTGAAGTTAAACGCAAGCATTTCTTACCCTCAAAAATAAAAAAAAAAAAAAAATCCAATAAGATGAAAGATGGAAGAGTTCCCACAGCAGGCCTAGGAGAGAGGACTTGTTGGGTATTTTCAATGTTATGTCAGAGTCTTGGGAAGCAGGGAAGACTGGGAAAGGGTAAAGTTTGGAGGCACAGACTGAGGTACCCAGCACATAAAACACTTTTCAGAGACAGCTGAAAGACTCACAAAATTTAACACCCATGCAGAAGCAGCTCTTTCTGATTTCATTCCCGGTTCTCATCAGTGAGGTGAGTCCAGACCTCCTAAAGATGCTCAGCTCAGCCATCTCTGCAGCAGGGAATGAGGGCTTGCCTATCCAGAAAAGCCATTGTTACAGGGGAAGACAGGACGCCTCAGGTATGAAAGGGAAGTGCTTTAAGCAATCAGTGCCGAGCCGCCGTGCCCATGCTACCTCACCACTTTGAAACACTAATGGCCCCTTTGTTCGATTTCATTGAAGAAAGTCAACTTATCTAAGGTTATTGACAAGAACTAGTGCAGACCATTGCCATGCAGTCACATCCTTTCATAGCAACCAGACAATGACTTGCAGAAGGAAATCCTGTAGTCATGCATGGCCTAGCGTGGCAAAGTTTCTGCTTTCCAACTGTCATCAAGGACATGGAAAAAGAGTGCCCAAAACCACTTTTTCTCAGTTTTCTGGAAGCTGAAGCACCACCTGATTTCTCGAAGAGATAGCCCAGCTGCTGTCCCATGCTCTGACAGCATAAGGATTTTCATTTACAGTAAAAGAAAACAAGGATGAATTTTGAACCTTCATTAGGATTACCCTTATATCATTATTTTCTTTCTGCTTACCCTGTTCTGGCATACCTACATGAGACTATCAGGATGTTTGGGCTTTTTAGGTTGGGGTTGGTTTTACTAAAGTTTTGCAGTCTTTTCAGAGGAGTTTTTGAAGTTGTCTGGACTGAAAATACCCTCAGGCTATAAGAATATCACTATTCTGAAATTCACTCTGGCTAAAAGGGCCTGAGCAGAAAACTATGCTTAACTGCCAACCCCTGATGCAATTGAGACCAAAATAGATTGCAAGTATTTTGGCAGAAGATTGCTGACCCTTGTTCTTAAACCTGAAAAGCTAAACATTACATACCACAGAAAAACACCCTGAACACTCTTGAAAAAGGAGAATTCTCCCAGCATGTTTTTAATGCTTAATAGTAGGTCCACAAGCTACTTAAGGGTGATACCTCAGACAAAAGAATGCTTTCAGCAAGAAACAGCATGGCAGAAATAGATGAAAAATGAAACTGAACAAACCAAGAATGCAGGGAAGAGTTACCCACTGAAATGAACAAATTAGATTTCTTCTCCTGTCAAAAAATCTTTATAGTTTGTTACTGCTCTGGAAAGTTACCAGTGTTTTAGCTTTGCAAAAGATAAACTTGTTCTATGCTCATTTGTTTTCCAGTTTCAAACTTAAAGACAACTGAGAAGTTTATTTTCAATACCATAGTGATTGCTTTACTTGTGGAGTCAAATTAATGTTTGATCAACTTTCTGAAGAAAGAATAAACTGAAAAATGCAGGAGGGTGTTAATTCATGATGCTCTAAGAAAACATTTTTGACTTCACAGCAAAGAAAACTTAGAGGTTTCAAGCAACTGAGCTATCAGTGCTAGAAGTGAGATCAAGTCATGTTAGTACCAGTATTATGTTTGTTTTTCAGAAACAAGAATACCCTGAGAGCTTCTTAGTTAAACACTTGTACTCTGGTGCTTGGCTCCCACCACCTGGATCACTCACACTTGTGGGTTTTCCTTGGCCATGACACACTTCTTTAGCACAATCCCTTCAGGAAAGGTTTTAACAGTGCAGAAAAACAGTTCACACACAATGTTAAATATTTCACTGAGTTCTGGACATCTCAGAATGCAATTGCATACTCTGAGAAGAATATTTTGACTTTTTGGAATGTCTGCTTGGTGAAGAATTCAGTACCACAGAAGTGGAACTCAAGAACCAGCACACAGAGCAAGGCCAGCAAAACAAAGCACTTCATATGAGGTCAAATAAAAGGTGTTATTCCACCAAAAATAGAAAATTCTGGGAAAAAGGATGAGGGTTGACGATAGAGAGCAAGCAATCAAGTTTTGCCCACTGCCCTTTTCAATACCATGAGAGCCTGATTGGCAGACTGCATAGTTCTCAGGCTGGAAAAGCTGGAGAATGTTCGAAAAGAAAAACACGTAATGTCAGCATGGCATCAAGTGAAAACCACAAGGCAGCTGCTCTGTGGCAGCATCCTAGCTGTAAACAGGCTTGGAAAACAGAGCAAAGCAAATGCCTGCCCTTTACACCATTAGGATTGCAGGCTAAATGTGCATGTTCTTTGCAAAGCCATGGGAAATGTCTCTGCAATTTTTACTCCCCACACAGCTAATCTACCTGGCACCCCGCAAGCCCCAAAAGTTGCAGTAACATTAACTTGGTGCCTTTGCTCTGAGCCAGTAGAGCAGAAAGCGTTAGAGTAGGTGAACATTAGATGATAAAATAAAGGGAAGACTTAAAACAATAAGGCTGTGCCACTCTTCTCCTGAGGATTTTGCAGCAGGCTCCAGTTTATTGCAAACTCAATAGAAAGTAAGCTGAAAAGTCACACATGGCTCTTCTGCTTGAAATGGCTGCCCAGAGCAAAGCCTGGGCCCAAGAAAATTGCAGCCAAAACGTTAAGCCTTGATAAAACAATCCCATTTTAAATAGCAATATTTATTGTGTATTTAAAAGCATTACAAATGCATGAAACATGTAGTACAGCATTTCAACACAGATGACTTTGTATTATATTCATCTACCTTAAGTATTCAGATGTGACAAAAATGTATTGTGAATAACTAAATTTTAGGCATAGCTTTCAAGAAGTTTTATGAATCTATAAAGTACCTAAGAAATTTTAAATTATATTTCCCTTACTGCTCTGAAACAGCAACAGTTTAAAAAGTTGCAGCCTTTTCCTACATCACACCTTAGAGTTTGTAAAAGATTCTTGCATTCTTCCACTGGTTCAGATTCATGATTCAGAGGCCAAACAGCTGAGGGCACCTTTAAAAAACTGTTTAGGACATAGAAGTCATTAACAAGAAGAAGAAAAGGTGGAAAGTATTGCAAATAGCCTCTGAATTCCCTGTTACCCTCTTCTGATTTAGTCTTTTCACAGAGGGAAAAAGAAAGGGTCATCAGCTACAAGAGAAAATCACTGATCGAAGCTAGATGCAAGTTCACTGTGCCATTTCTCTTGAGCCTGCTAGAGTTTGTTCCCTCATGACACTGAAATCAGAAGCCATTTACTCATGGATAATAAAGTAGTAGATGGAGGGGTTTGGGATTTGGGGGTTTTTTTGGGGGGGAGGGCAGGTCCTTTCCAAGTTTTCTGAAAAATTATACAACCTAAAAACTCAGCAAATGTAAAACTCAGTAATGTAAAACTAAATAGCTGAATTTTAAGGAATTTATTCCAGGCCCAAAATACTATCAAAACTTCTAGTATTTTCATGAAAAGAACTCGGAAAAAGTACAAGAGAAATTGCCTACTCCTCATACAAGATAAGCTCAGGGCATCTGCAATAAGGACCCCAAATACATTCCATATAGCAGCTTCCAATTAATGCAAGGAAATTAAGATACGAAGGAGAAGTCATAAATCCACTTTCCAGTTACATTTCTCACAAAATTAGTTTTTCAAGCAAAAAGGAGGTTCAGTGTAGTGAAACTGTCATACAGCATCACCTTTATGGGATCTCCTGGATGAAACAAGTACAGAGAGGAACTGAATATTCGTCATTCTACCTCTTGCTTTAAAAGTCCCATTTTCTCTGTTCTTTTGGATGCCTTGGGGCTAGATACCCAAGCTTTTAGATATCCAGGATGTCCTTCACATACAGAAGCTCTAGCTCTCATGTAAGAACACCCAAACAAAGGAGGTCCCAGAGTTCAGCACTGGAGTTGAACACTGTGAATATGTGGTGGGGTGGGAAGCACAATCCAAGCACACACAACAGGCACAACCTACAGCAAAGTCTCATAGCTGCAAGACAAAGGAAATGGTCAAACCTACATATTTTCTCAACTCTTTTGTCTTATATGAGTGTAGCTTGCAATAGTCAGGATGAAATTCAATAACATCCTTACACATTTCATCCCACTGTAAAATGATCCTGCTGGCATGAGTAAGAAAGAGACTTGTGAGGAAATTTTATGTGCTTTCTAGATACCAAGGAAACACAGGCATATATGATTTTTCCAAGCTTAGGAAGCAGAAGAGAGTGAATGCACAACTTGGGTGCTAAAACATCTCCAGTGAGCACCAAGCAAGGTTTTCTTGAAATACAAAATTGGCTGATTCACAGCCAGCATAATGCAAAAATTCAGAACACTTTCACCTAGTGCTAGAAGATAAAGCTGTCACTCCCATGAGGAAAAGGTACTATCAGTATAGAAAATCCAGCATCCAGCCTTGATGAAGAGGAAAATAAAAATATATATTTCTATACTTACCTCATGGCCTCTGTTCTGCACCAGCAGACCTCAGTCTGTGCCTCCAACTTGCAGAATAGATTTCATCAATCTCTTTGGTAAAAAAAAAGCTGATGTGAAGAAATCATCTCACATGACTGATGGCACTTACTCCAATGGTGATGCAGTTTTCCAGCAGGCTTTTTTGCAGGCCAGTCCCTACAAAATGTACATCTGGTTATATTTGTTCATCTCCAGGCTCATGCTCTTCAGTTTTTTTCACCTTTGTTCTCCTGTTTGAGTTCCAACAAGATGCTATTTGCAAGCCTTGATTTCAATGGGTTGGTGTCACCACTTTTGTTAAGATATTTGCTGAGATCACATAATCTCTTCCTACTTGAGCAGGCTATTTACTCATAGTTTTAAACATATTTCTTTCTCCTTCCTGTTACCTCATTTTGTTCAGGGACCGAAGTACTGTGATTCAGTAATCTCAAACTCAAGCTTACATTTCCCTCAATGATTCTTCCTAACAATATAATTCAGAATCTTTATGTTTGGTTTTCTTTGTTCCCTCACATAAAGATAAGTTTATTGGCATTATCATCTAATAATTTAGTTAAACTGAAGTTTATAACTTTCAATAAGGGCTTCAAAAGCTTCTGTTTCTATAAGAATTTCTAGTTCCTGAATTCTACCAGAATAAAAGCACTTGCACTTTATGACAAGACTGTATCTCTTGAACTTATCTTCATTTGCATCAAAAGTAGCCTAAAAATTACTTATTAGTACACAAGGTAGATCCCAGCTGTTGTACAGCAAAGCCAGACTCGATCACTCCGGTGTTTCCAGCTGCCAATCACCTTTAGATCTATACCTTCCCACTCTTCCCCACCCTTGAATGTCTATCCAGCAGTTAAAACCCATTTCAAACTCTGTGGTAGCAGTTTTTTTGAGAAATCTTCCTAAGAATTGTTGACATGCTGTCAAAATAAAATGTTTGCAAGACAGCTTTCCAGATAGGCAGCTGAGATGACAGCCAGGCATCAGGCATAACCACCTTGATGGAGGGGAGAAACAAGCCCTAATGAGAATGGCTGCATGGCTTCAGAGCTGGGTAGCTCTCCCATCACTTAATTTTGATGAACTAACCCTTCAGCAGCACAGCAAAATTAATTGTATTTCTAATTCCTCTTGGAATGCTAATAAAAAAAAAATTATAAACACCACTGAAATATTAACTACTGTCAAATTTCCTCACCAGCCATTCATTCATATGCAAGAGATGCTCACAAGCGTAACTCCCTGTGGTCATTGGGCTTGCTGAGCTCTGAATGCTTTAGTTGGTATGAAAAACATTTAGAAGCTTTTTCTGCTTAATAATGAAATAAAGGTCTGAAAAGCCATTGAGTTTGACTTCCTTTAACTTAGAACCCCACAATGTAATTTAGAATTACATTTTAAATTCCACTTCTTTGTCTATGAAAGTATTATCTTTGCAATCTATCATGAAAGTTAATGGTTCAGAACATACAGAGGTGTTACTGGAATATTCAAATATTATATTGCCATTATATTAATTCTTCTCATTTCAATCTTAAATTTATTAAAGACAAACATATTTCATATGAAATAGCACCTTCTCTTTTCTAAATTAGAGCACCCCTTCCCATATTGCCATGAAATATTTCAAGGATGAAAATGGTCCTCTCAAAAGCCTGAAGCACTCACCTTGGAAATGGCAGATTTGTGTTCACATACCTGTTGCACAGTGGGGTATTGTTGCAGAAGAGACTGAAAGGCTCATTGCAGAGTATTCAGGAGTTCTGTGGCTGGCACATTTCAAAAGGAGGCAGATCTGAAATCAGTTCCTTGCTCAAAGTCAAGCAGAATGGAGAAAGATTTTCCTTCTGTCCAAGAAGTGCCAAATCCACTGGTTTGGGGATCTAAAGGACATGTGCATACAGTCTTGCAGTCCCAGAAAGTACATTCCAGGACCACTTTTTGTAAGTGGAGAAGAACATTTGCTTTTACATGAGATTGGGCTGCACAAGCAAGGCAGACCTGGTTTAACAATCACACTGGCTGCCCCTCAGCTGGGGACTGCAATCATAGCACAAATGCAACAGCAGCATCTAATTGTTGGCCACGAGGCCCCTGGTATTACAGCTACATCTCTTAGATCCCTGTTGTTGAGCAATGTTCACTTATGTTCACTTATGAGGTGAAGGTATGGGGAGGAAAAATGCAACAGTGCTGTAAAGGCAAGGACAAAACTTCTCACTTCTCTGCAGGGAAGCTCTGCATTGTTCCACAAGTAATTTCTGCAGATAATAAAACAACATAACAAGTAGGGTCCAAGCCTGAGAAACCAGCAATCTGAACTGGTTATGGGGGAGCTGCCACACAAGTTGTGCTCCTGTTGCCTGAACAAGATCCTGAGAATGTCCCCATGATTAAAGCATTAGCCAGGGCTGTGAGAAATAGTTTTACATACCTGATCTAAAAGAAGGCCTTTAACAGAGATACCCACATCCCAAGCAAGCTCTGCGTTAGCAGCTCCATCATTTTCCTAGGAAGGGGAAGGGCTCATTCCTGTGAAGAATGAGAACAGATTTCATTTCTAGAAAGTAAAGAAGCTTTTTCACACAATAGTAAAAGCAGCTAGTGAAGTGGAATGGTATGTATGTATATGTAGGTGTGCATGGTGTGGAGTCATTCTGACAGTACACAGTTAGATCGTATCTAATTCTTTATTAAGAATACTGGAAACAGCCTAAAACAGGTGTTAAAAATGAACGCTAATGTAAATATATTAAGACAATGATAGGTGCAATGATAAACTTATCTATCTTATTAGATTTAAGGACACTTTAGAATAATCTTAAAATCAGCCTGGAATCCTGTTTAACTCAGAATTAATAGTTTATCCATAAATTTCTTATCTGTGAAATCACTGAATATAGTTTTAATGCATATAAGTAGCTTTAGAGCCTAAATACCACTGATTTCCAAAGAAACTTCACATTTCTTTTTAGGACCTAGAGAGTAAGTCCTGTGAGAAGCAGCTGAGGGAACTGGGGTTATTTATCCTGGAGAAGAGAAGGCCTAGGGGAGACCTTGTCAATCTCTACCACTATCTGAAGGGAGGTTGTAGCAAGCTGAGGGTCAGCCTCTTCTCCCAGGAAACCAGCAACAGGATGAGAGAACACAGCTTCAAGTTGCACCAGGGGAGGCTCAGGTTGGAAATCAGGAAGAATTTACTCACAGAAGGGGTTGTTAAGGATTGGAATGGACTGCCCGGGGAGGTGGTGGAGTCACCATCGCCGGAAGTGTTCAAGAAATACTTGGAGGTGACACTTAGTGCCATGGTTTAGTTGACAAGGTGGTATTTGGTCAAAGGTTGGACTTGATGATCTTGGAGGTCCTTTCCAACCCTAATGATTCTATCATTCTAATACCTAAGCCACTAGAGGAGTAAATTTATATCCAAAAATCACTTAGGCTTTTTTTGAAAACAAAACCTATTCATCATAATTCACACATTTGTGATTAAATGATTACGCGCTTTTCTAATCCCAAAGCTGTTGCAATATGCCAGAAAAATACAGTGATGCTTCTGTACAATACATAGGCATTGTAGCTTGTTCTGCTAACAAAGTAATGTTTATTTTGACAGAAGCTGCTGGGAACCTTGTGAATACCCTAATCTTACTGCCTACCCATTCCTCTGCTAAAGATCTTTAAAAGTCTGACAAAACACGCAGCTCCAAGAACACTGAGATTTTTTAAAGATCAGCAAAGTCCTTTTCCTGCAGTTTATCCTTGTGTTTATCTACCTCTCCTCCTCCATGAGAGGAGGCCTGAGGGATGTGGTTTGTGGGTTATGGGTGCATGTCAGTTGAAGACTTCTCCATGTCACAACTATTGGAGAGTGGGTGTTAAAGAGGTGACCACCACACTCTCCTGTGGAGGGCTGACCTCTGCTTCTCTGCCCTGGGGTCTCTGGGGCTGCAGCACCAGGCTGAGTGCCCAGCCCACACCAGCACCCTGGCAGCTTGCAGAAACATGAGGTGTGCATGGGCACAGCACACCCAGCTGTGCTGTGCTGATGGGCAGGACATGCAGCTTGCTCAAACAGCAGTGGCTCATGAGGGATTAAGGCACATCTCAAGCCCCCTCACAATGCTCCTCTTCAGGCTTGATGCCAAGGAGGCAAAATATCATCAAGGTTAATCAAGACTGTGGCATATGCGTACATAACCTCCTGAGAAGGAGGAGGGTATACCATGGCCTTAATAAAGGTCTCCAAATTGTCTGCTAACATTCTGCAATTGCATTATACCCCTTTCCCCATCAGCACCACCCCATTTACTCTTCTCTCCAAGCTAGTTCTTAATCATGAATAAAATGCTACAAGAAGCCCTCATTTTTCTAAAACATCCTATGCTTCCTTCCCATATGAGCTGCTTTGGCTTCAGCCACAGCAGCTGTGGTTTGCGCTATTCAGCTTTTCAGGATGGTTTTGCTCAGCAAAACCTACTCTGAAAAAGAAAGCAAGAGATATCTTCCTCATTTAACAAATACATGTTCATGGTAAAAGGCAAGCTGTCCCCCTGTCACCAAGAAAAGCCATGTGCTCTCAGCAACTCTCTAATATTATAGATTTTAATCTGGGCCTAACTGGAACTGAAATGTTTTGCTTTGTGCATTACACCTCACCCCATATGTTTTCACAGTGAATGGGTTTGAAATGTCTATTCATGACCCTGAGACTCTGGTACATGGCCACAGGGCATGAGGAGAGTCCAGGCCCCCATGCTGCCCAGCACTGAGGGGTTCAGTTCCTTTACAATACCCCAAGGAAAGCTGCTAGCCCACAGTCACGCACCACAAAGTTTTCAGATGACCTCCCCTTTTTACTGCCTACAGCAGAGCAATTAGGCAGAACCCAGAGGAGGGGGAAAAGGCATTTCACATGGCTCATATTGCAGCCCCATGAAACACAAGGGGTGTCAGCAACAAGAGACTGTGGATCTCCACTCACAAATTTTGGTGCAGAATTGTAGCAGTTTGGGCAATCCTTTTGACTTTATGTAACTTTAAGTTATTGCATAAACACATGTGGGGGGTGTTCAGCCGCAGTGGACATTCACAGGAACTGGAGGGTCTCAGCCACTAGGAAAAATGAATAAAAATGCAGAAAAATTGGCAAACCAGAGGCTCAGTTTTTCCTGTCTAATTGCATCACAGAAATGTTAATTACAATAATTTGATGTTGTCCAGATTGTAGCACTCCATCATGTTAATGAATTTTAGCATGGTGACAAATGATTCTTGTTTCTAAGTCTGCTGTACAGTATTCTCCTTTCAGTGACATGATTTTAAATCATCAAAATTTCAGTAAATTTCAGAAAGGATTTTGCATGTAAAGTATACGAGTATTTTGCAAAAGCGTTCCCAGTGTTTCAGCTCTCCATTTAAAAACACACGCAGTTAATTTCTGTTAACTGGTCCTGCCATTCACAGTCACATCCAAAACATGCAAATCACATCAGTCTTTATACATCCATGCATCATCCATAGCATCAGACTGTGCAGAACAGTCTGTTGAAGAGTCAGAGAGGCACTCAGATTTGAAAGCGTCATTTCTGTGTTTTCAGACAATGAAAATGTGCTGATGAATGAGCAACCTCACAGCTGCAGAAACAAATGGTATTCTTCCTCCTGACTGCCTCCACCAGCATCCTCACAGATGACTTTCACACCCTTTTTCCTCAATTACTGCATGTACAGCCATGTTCTGCTGTTAACACAGGCTTACACTGCAGAACTTCTAATTACAGACTTGGGCCCTGTCTGGATGATAATCTGTCAAATTAATAAATTATAACTCAGTTGTTTATGGCACCACCTGTCTGTGGCTTTCAGTGTGGCTTTTTTCTATTATTTTGATCCAGAGCATAAGGGTGTTAATGACAGACACAAAAAATAATATTAGTTCAAAAAAAGACTTATGGGGTTGCACAGCTGGGGGCTAATATAAAAACATGCATCTTCCTGTAGGTATGGGTCAAGCACTTGTTCTTTTATATTCATAAACCTAGTGTCTGCTTCAAGTATAAAAGGAGGCAAATGACTAAACGACTTGTGGGATGGAGATCCAAGCCCTTAATTACAAACAACTTGATTAAAGTCCATCAGGTGCTGAGCACTTCTTGCAAAGGGAGTGACAAAGAGACAGAAGACATCCAGCCCTTTGCAGTACTCAACTCTGATGGACAGTTTCTGCTAATCTGGAGTAATCTTTGAGAGTGAATGATCCTGTACCACCATAGGCTGAGTTCATCCTTTTGAGAAAAAAAGTAATGCTTTTCAAATATTAATCTACATTGAATTGCAATTTTTGTCCTTTTTTTTTTGTTGTTGTTATTGTAATATATACTTATGCAAGTTAGAATAATCCTCTCCCTCCTGAGTGTGGGAAAGATTAGATTTTTAATTTCATTTGCTGCAGATGAAAAATTTAGTAAGTGCTGTTTATGAAACTAAGTTTTAAAATAATTACCTTGACAGAAATAATTACACCATCACCTCTGCCTTATATTAGCAAATAAGGTAAAAGAAGAAGAAGAAAAAATCTGTGTGATATAATATGCATAGGATTGATGAATGGAGAAGTCAGTCCTAAAATTGATGAGGTAGGAGTTAACAGTCATTGAATAGAACAAATAACCCTCCCTGGTTTTAATGTGACCATGGTCAACTTATGCACCAAAACTCTAAGGACACTTGGACTCCAGCAGTGAGAAGCAGCCATCCGTGCTGAAAGGCTGAATGCCTGCCTAAGCAGCCAAGACCTGACCCCAAGAGAAAGCTTTTAAATTCTCTGGTCCTCTCTCAGGCTTTATATCCATCACCTGGAGCAGCAATACTTAGGACGTTTACATCTCTGATGTTATTAATGAGTCAGTTTTTTCTTTTGAGTGTGCAATTCTCTATCCTGAATACACAAGAACCCAGTACATCGAAAATCACCAGTGCCAAATTCCATCCAATTCTACTGGCTTGCTGTTGCTTAGGACTATTGTAAATATTCCAAACATTTACACCTAGAGCCAGAAGAGAATCATTAAGGGTGGATTTAACACATTAACTACAGCCAGGCAACCAGGTACAACTGAAAACAGAATCATCCTAATAGAATATCATAGAACATCCTGAGCTGGAAAGGACTCACAAGGTTCATCACAGTCCAACTCCAAGATAATAAAGCATGTCTACAGAACATTCCTTCTTATCTAACATGGTATGTTTAATATGCTTTATTGCTGTAGCAGCCAGAGTATTTCTTTCGAGCCTCATGAGCTGCAATCCCTCAGCTGCAGCGTCATGCAGCCCTGGTTGCAGAATTGCACTCCCCAGACCTCATCTTTCATTTAAGCCACCAAAGCACTTTACCCTGGGGCCTCAGAGTGATGGAGAAAATACCAAAAAAGTGAATTACTAATTGTCTTGGGCTCTTCCTAAGGAAATATCATTACCAGTTTTCAAGTGTTCTTAATCATCTATGAATTGTAAATGGAAGATGCAAACATCATCATGCTTGTTAATTCCTGTAGGACAAAATTACATTTCCCCTTACACATTTTAATGGCAGCATTGTGTATACTCTGCAAGATTCCATTTAAATAAAAAAAAAGGAAAAAAACAGTTAAAAAAGGTGTATGCAGTGTGTATTTTGCTTCAGTAACTCTGACCTTTAAAAGTATTCAAGCTGATGTTTGATTTAACATTTCAGCAGCAAATACATTTTAATGCACAGAGGACTATTCTCAAAGTTCAAAAAACTGTTTGCATGGATGAAAAAAGGACTAAAAGACTGTAATGGGGGAAAAAAAAATAGTTGTAGGTTCCTTCCAAGTGTAGAATAATCTGAAACCAGCAAGCTTGCTTATCCACAGGATGACTTCACAGACTTCTGATCGCTCCCAGCTTCAGAGCAGCATTTCATAAGCAGCTTGGTTCAAAGTTGACCAGAGAAACTTCCACTACAACAATGGATTAAATCCTTCTCACTTCTATTAGGTATTTTCCTGCAACAGTGTCACAGAGCAGAATCAGAAATTTTGTAGAAAGGACAGACTCCTCATGAGGAGAGTGTCCAAAGACACAAGAATACAGGTGAGGTTACACCATCACCACCCCCTAGCTCCTGTCCTGATTAGGGATCACACTCTGGTTCACTTGTTTACTGATGTTTAGACATAGCAAGACCTCCAAGGCAGACCACTTTCACTTCAGCCAAATTGTCTGCTGTTCTCACAGGTACTTTGGCTTCCTATACTCTTGTCACCAAGCACCTCCCATGCACTGATTTACAGCTTGATTCAACCACCCAAACATCAGCACCTGCTGCCACCTGAGCTGCCTCAGGGAATGCTGCACAAGAGGACTTGGCAACACTGGACTCACCCGTGCCTTGGGTGGCTGTTCCTGTTCCTTTGGTGCCACCAGTGATGGGATGAGTTCAGACAGCTCCAGGTCTCAGGCAGGCTCAGAGCAGATCCTTTTTAGAACTTTTGGTCTGCCACTAGAAGTAACTGAACTGAGGCCTCTTCAATTAAAAAAGAAGCTCTATAAACAGAACAGTCTCTACAAAAAATTACCAGTTTTGGTACTGAAAGTCATCCTTTTACCTCAGCTTTTGAGATGAAAATTTAGGTATTTTTCTTTTTCCTAGGTTTAGTGGCATAATACTGCTTTAATCCCTCCAACTGGGCCACTGCTCTTTTTATGGCCATTGCTTATCTTTTTCTGCTACTGCATTATTTAAATATTCTGTCACAGATAGTGGCACTCAGACTAAATGTTTTAAAAATCAATTTAAAAAAATCCTCGAAGTATTACTTGTGTGGAGGTAAATTTTATCATGACTCTACTGGATTTCACTTTTATAGGAGCCAACATTACTCTGTGTGTGCTTGTAGACATTTGCAGCTAAAAATGAGCTTCAGGAAAAAATACTAATGAAATATTGGCAAGTATACTGCAAAT
This sequence comes from Corvus brachyrhynchos, assembly GCF_000691975.1. NCBI lineage: Eukaryota > Metazoa > Chordata > Aves > Passeriformes > Corvidae > Corvus > Corvus brachyrhynchos. The sequence goes on from NW_008236767.1 coordinate 4,715,446, forward strand.
TATGCATTGAGTTATTAGTCCCATAATTCAGCTCAAGACCCTTCTGAAAATGTATTTTCGAAAATCCAGGAGTAACAACGCAGTGTATGAAGAAAATGGCACCAAGAATCCAACCCATCCTTGGATTGATGCTTTGTCATCCTGCTGTCTAAGAGGACAGAGAGTTCAAGACCATTTTTTGTTGAAGAGTCCAAGAAATCTTTCCTTGACTTCCAATATACAAAACTCTGCCTTTATTGAGGGTGAATCTGAATCACTATTTTCTCTCAAGACCTTTCACAGCTGAAAAGAGACACAAAAAAGTATCTTTGTGTTGCTGCATTTATTCTCACAAAAGGACAGCAAGAGTAAATGTGCAATTGCTTTCTGACTATATCCTAACAGGTTGAAGGTAAAACAGGAAGAACAAACCTCTAGAAAATGAGTTTGAATGCCTATAGAATTTCTTGCTCCCAGGAGTAATTTTGTCTTCTTGATATGTTTTACTGGGCTGTGTGGAGACTACCTGTCGGTGTCTCTGCCACACACTGACATAGAGATGGCTCCAGGAGGTCTGAACATACAGGGACTGGGAGGAAATAAAACAGAGTTTCTTTGCCCAAGATGTGGTTATACTGCAGGATTTCATCACAGAACTCTGTAATTATGAAGACTTGGGTTCAAAAGGGCTCTGGACAAATTCATGCAAAACCAATTAAACCTGAAGATTATTACAGATCTTGGTGCAAACAGAAAAAAAAAAAAAACAAACCCCTCCAGAACCTCCTGAACTTTATTGGATACTGGTAAAGCACTCCAGGATATTACCAAGTTTAGCTTGCCCTTCCCCTCTTCCCTGGCTTTCTGAGATTGCCTGCTCTTCCAAATGCTCATCAAGAGCAGCCTTCCTCACAGTCCCATGCTCTTCCTCTCTGCACTACTCCTGCAGCCAGCCAGTAATGTGCTGGAAAGGTATCCCAGCATGATGGGAATAAAACAAGTCACTAAAAGAGCCATAAAGTCACATTTTACTTACGACACTGTAACTTCTCCAAGCAGGCTGATCCTACAACAGATCAAAGTTCACTGACAAAAAGATTTGCTTCCCAGAAGAAAAACTGATGACAACTCTCACAACATAATTTTCCAAATCCTGCCAGGAGCCCCTAGATAAATAATGTCCCAAGTCACTTGTAGCACAGTCATCTTCCCAGAGCTATTTGTCTGAAGAACAGGCTCAAAATACCCACAGAGATATTCAGTGCTTTGGCAGCGAGTTACAAATATTTATTGATTTAGCTTTCCAACAGACTCAAGTGTTCAGCCTGTTATCTAGCATGAAGGTGTGTATTTCCCTCTTGAGTCCTGCCAGGAAAGCAAAGGATTTCTGCCAAACTAATTTACTGCTATTCTCTTTCTCCCATGGCTGTTAATACCACCAAGACCGATATGCCAACCTTCTGCACAAGGATTAATTTTACCCTCTGGCCTGTTACAAACATGGTGAGGTTGGCTGATGCCTTCCTAATGGACCTGCTTATTCCTCAGAGTAGCACTAAGAACGGAGAACTCTCCCAACCATAACCCAACTAAATATTTATAACCGATATTCTTCCTCCAAACTGCATACATACACATTTTTATGTGACAGAAGAACCATAAGAGGGAGTGGTACAATCCAGCAATGCCACCAGATGATTTCTCACACAATTCATTTTATTAACTCCAGCTTTGTTCTGTGCCAGACATGAGACCATGAGAGCTGGTTTCCTAAATACCTCCTGCACTTCGCAAAACCAGACTAAAAAAAAAAAATCTCAGTGATAGCATTTTTTTCCTCATTTTAAAAACAAGTCTAAGATGAACAGATAATCAGAAAACTTTCTTTGAAACTATTGCATTTTCACTGATTGGGTTTCACAAGCTCACTCTTCATTGTACCCTGGCAGACACTCTGCACAGTGCGTGCTTATAAAGCTATTATCTAAATCTGATGGCTTACAGCCCCTGAGGATTTGTCCATGTAAATTTAACACAATGCTTATCAGCTGTAAGTGCCATAGGGACAGGGGGTTTAAATTATTCCAAACCACCTGTAACTAAATTGGCCAAAAAAATTGCTATGCTTTTAGGTTCAATTCATCATGCGCATAATTTTAGTGCTGTTATTCACAAAAAGGACCTGAAGATGCTTTGCTTGCATCCACTTATTAAGCAAAAGAATCATGATCCTGTTACTGTTGTCACCTTACAAAGCCCAACCAACCATTATTGAACAGAGAAAGCCAAAATCTCTTTAAATCTCAATTCCCCTGTTGTCTTTTTTTCAAGTTTCAATTTTATTAATATGCCTACTTTTCATCTTTTAAATAATTGGCAGTTGCTCAATTGCAAACACACCTTCCATCATTTAAAAAGCCCACAAATCTCATTATGCCCTCTCCTCCTGCATCCATGGAGAGCAGCCCAGTAGGCATTTGTTAAACCTCTCCTTTGAAGTACTATTGTTCAGATGTCATGGATGTTTCTTCCAACCTGAGCTTATGAAAGAGACAATACGTTTTCGTGCTCTCATTTCCACACAATTTAGAGACCATGTAAAGCAAGGAAATGAGAAATGATGCCTCTGTAAATTTGAAAAAAAACATGAATCTGGATTGTCATCCTATCTGTGATACCAGTTTCTGCTGCTTCTGCTTCTCACAGTGCTCTGGGAACCCTGAAGTTCAGACTCCAGGCAGAGAAGAGCCGAGGGAACCTGTTTTTATCCCCTCAGAAACACTGACCCGCAGCAAGAGGCAGGCACAGGCAGCACAGAGCTGTAACCCTCTTGTGCTGCTGCCTAGCACCCGGCATCTGCTCTGCTGCAGCTGGAAGCAAACATTCACCTTCCAGCACTCTTTTGCCACAGCCTCCCTCCAAGCACACAGGCAACAAGCACAGCACCCACAGGCTTCAGTGCAGAAGCCAAAAAAGACATGAACAGTTGATGTGGCATGAAAGGATACGATGCAAACTCAGCACATTATGTGTCTAACACCAGCCCTGTGCACACACAGCTGTGTCAGGTGCATCTCCTGGAGAGGAACCACACCCTCCTGTTCTACTGGGAAGGGCTGTTCCACAAGCAGGTGGGGATGTGCTCTGCAAATGCTTTTGGCACCTTCATCAGTTCAGTCACCAAGCCCACCCCCACACGTCCCCAGCAGGCTCCCCTTGGCCATGGCTCAAGGGTTAAAGCCCTGCCACGCCACCAGCCACCACTTCCTACGCTTGCACAGGAAGAGCTCAGTTTGGAAACAGAGCATCTCCCAGGCATTACTGCCACCACTATATAAAATAGTTGCAGCTTCCTACAGCATCTTGTCTCTACCCTTTTGGAGTTCTCCTGTGACACTGTACCGTGCCATAAATCAAGTCTCTCCTGATGGGAGAGAATTTACTGAAAGTCCTTGCAAGGAGTTTCAAAGATAAACCGAGACTTTTCCTTGAGTTTCAATGCTTCCAGACAGTTGTTTATTAAGTCTTATCAGAGGAACAGAGCCACTAGCATGACCCAGGTACAGCACAGAAGGAAGAAAAGTAGGAATGAGATGAATTATCAAGATTTACACAGCCTTTTAAAGATATTTTAACCAATAGTTACTAAAAACGTACATTATTTTCACTTTCCTACCAATTATTCAGTAACACGGCCAGGAACTGCGGAATATTCTATCCAATCATTCCAAACTACTTTTACTGCAGAATATGGAGTAGTAGAAGAAGGAGAAGAAGGTTTAGAGAACAACAAGAATCCTCCATTTTGATATTTTTTACTCTTATCTATTTACTACAAAGAGAAGCCCAAAACCTCTAAATTTTTCACCCTGTGACAATCTTACATAGTAGTCTATCACCTAATTCACGCCACTGTATTTTCTAGTTCTTGTCTGACTGTTGGTAATTTTTTCCAAGGTTTGAGGCTAAAACAGTGTTGTTCAGGGGGGTAAGAACCCTTAAAAACAGGCAGAGAAATATTCTCAGCACTCTGGGTTCCTACATCCTGTATTCCTGGATTTTTGCTATGCCTTCATTGTTACAGCCTTTATGTTAATGTCTCATTTGTTTGGTTTTATACCAACAAAATTCTTTTGTTTACTTCAGTCCAATTCAGTCTCTGTGGTCTTTTGTGTAGTGCCATATTACATCTGAATATATATATTTATATACACAAACGTATAAATGTGTATATATCAAGAACACATGAGCCTTTCATACAGAGCAGTGCTAGCTAGAAACTGAAGAATATCTTCTCTCAGGTATTTGGAGTAGATAAACTGTTAGGAGAACATTAGAGACCTGTTTTGGGTAACTGCATTTTGAAGAGGAGTTTGAAGACAGAAATTAAGACATAGCAAAGAAGTGGTGACCCTTGCTCTAGTGTTAAATAAGATATAAACCATGCTGGAAAAGTATGGCATAAAACAGAGAAAATAATATTTTTATTTTCCAAATAATGATCAAACATAACAAGATTCTTTAGCTTGAAGTTCATGGTGGTCTTCATATGCTTGCTTACTTCACTCTGAAATTTAGATCATAAATTATCTTTCAAAATGCATATAGTGAACATATCTTTAAATTTCCCATTAAATAGTTCTTTCAGGTTTTTTCTCTCCCTTTTTTCTACCATTTAACAGGAAACAAACAAAAAAAAAAAAACCAAACTAACTTCTTTGCATAAACCTAGTATTCTAAATTTTCAGGTGGTTCATTAATCACTGTTCTGCATTTTCAGCAGAATTTAACTAAGAAAAAATAAATTACTTGTTATTCTTATTCTCTCATTGAACTAAACAGAATATTTGAGACCTGACCAGGTAAAATTCATGTGCCAGCATGTTTTTCCTCTGTACTTCAAAATGAGTAACAAAGTGGTAGTGTTTCAGCAAACTTCTGCCAGCTAGCATTTCCAGAGCACTTCCAGCTTTCAGAGAACAAAGTTCAAGCTTTAGAGTGTTCATTTGTAATAGAAAATGATAAAAAACCACAAAACATAAATCACTGGTTTCAAAAGCACTGGAAACACAGCAAAATAAACATTATTCTGTAACACTGGACTTCCCATCATACAGAGCATAAAAAATGTAATTCTGTGAAGAGTTATAGGGAACTTTGTAATTCTGAATTTTTTTTATTATAAACATCTCATTTTAATAAGCAAATGAATAAACTGAAGAACCAGAACTCTCTAAAACAGAAAACCAGGGATGACTTTTGGAGACTAAATAAGAATTATATTGCTCAGACTCCATGGAAAGTCATTGATTTCACCTTTGCTATTAGTGATTTTCTACATGTCAAGAGACATTCAGACAGCATATGGCTTCAGCCTTAAAAAAAAAATGTTAAAAATTACCCAAACCAAAACCATCCCCCAGTACATAGCAGATTATCCAGCTCATTGTACAGACACAAATGAAGCCACCACTAAAGAGCTGTTCAGAGGATTCAGTTCTCCTTTTGACCTTAGCTCTTACATGCAATTACCTGCCTTGTTTTAAATAGTTGTTCCTCAGCCAGTGAAAAACACCTGCTGTTTCCACAGATGTTAGTCTCTCTGCAGCCAAACCAGAGCTCTGCTGCAACAGCCCTTTCAGAGAACATGAGGATTTAGGATGCTGCAGACACCCATTTTCTTGGGCAGCCAGAGCTTTCTCCCTTTCCAAACCATACATTATATCATATCATGCCAATATACCCCCAGAAAGATGGGATAAGCAAGACATGGAAAAGACACTGCAGACCCCTGGAAAAACCCTTATTCCCCTATTTGTACAATTCAGGCCACTAAATACCACAGAAATTCTGAAATCAAAAATGCCAAAGGCTCCAGGGAGACTTTATTGACACCTTGTAAATATTTGTGGACATTTTACAGACATTTTAAGGGGGTTTTCCATATAGTAAGGGAATTATATCTGTGTCCTGTAGCAAGGATGGGAAGGAGTGGGGTGGTTAATGCAGATGTATTGGTTAGTGGGGCACCTGAGTGGGATGTTTCCCAGAGAAGCTGTGGATGCTCCATACCTGGAAGTTTTCACAGAGTTTTCAGTAACCTGGTCTAGTGGAAAATGTCCCTGCCAGCCATGGCAGGGAGCTTGAACCAGATGATCTTTAGAAGTCCCTTCCAACCCAAGTCATTCTGTGATTCGCTCTGTTGGCTTTGCTCAGTTCATGAACTCTCACAAAAAAACTCAGGAGCTGAGCATCCAAGTCCATCTGTTAGGACTCAATCACAGTAAAGTACCACAAAATAAAGGAGAAGCTGCTGTTTTGCAATCTAAAAGGTGAAACACCTTGCAAATTTGCAAGAAAGTATAGTAAGGATTTCTGCTTATGGATTACTGTAACCTCACGGCCACAAATGCAGACCTGATGCCTTTTCCACAAAGAGCCAGACAGCTACTCACACGGAAAAGTGTGCAGTAACCAAAAATTATCTGAATGGGTCTTCTTCTCTTCTTATGCTGAGATTTGTCCCCCACCAAACTAATTTGACAAATTAACACCTGTCACTGTCCATGACTGCTGGTAATTCATCCTCTGCAGTATTCTACACACCCAAAGAAAGAGGCTGAGTAGTAAACAACTGTCTTGAATGAGACCACAATTTTTTTTGTGGCTAAACAGCCCACTGCACATGCTCAAGTTCTAATTATAAATAATAGTGCTCAACTTCTAAACACCAAGGCTCTGCAGCTAATGCAGCACATGAGGGATGAGGGGCCCTCTTCCAGGCAGACACAGGAGATGCTGTCAGTGTGCTCAATGCCAAGCAAAAAGGGCAACAGCCCCATCAGGGGAGGCAGAAACTGCTGCAATATAAGTCATTTTCAAAAGAAGATTTCATTTCACACCTGAACTCAGAACAGATATAGAAATAGGTTATTGTGTCTGGGATTGGCATTTTAGATACCACTTAGGTCAAGAAAAATTTCCTGATCCTGTTCATTTACTGTTGCTTCCCAAGCATCAAATTCTTCTCCCTATCCCATGGCCTCCACTTTTTGTCTTAATAAAAAAGCTGTTTTCCTCCAGTCAAGATACATCAAGTGATAGGTTTTGACTTACGTAATTACAGCTGCTTACCTAGATCAAACTGATTGCATCAGTTAATCACATAACTGCTGGAAACAATAACAAAATCCAGTTCTAAACAGAAAATTATGTCAAATAAATTAAAGAACAAATCACCCTGATGGAATCACAACCTGCTCATAAGGCATTTTATGAGCAAACTTCATCTCAATAAATCCAACAAATTCTGCAGTTGCCCAATCAACACTGCTTTCATCCAAGTGGATTATATTTTACATTGAATTTTAGAGAGAAACAATAAACTGCTACATTAAAAATCAAGACAATATTGTATCATCTCCTCTGTGTGCATGAAAGCCATCTCCAATCCAGGTGTTAAGTGGATTAATTTATATTGGCATATAAGAAGAAATCAAGTTTGTCTGGCTTGATTTAATTTCCATTCTATTTAGGGAGACTTCCCATTAAGTCTGCAAAGCATTTAAGCTTTTTATGAAGTCTAAATGAAAAAATCTCCAGGCCTTAAAGTAGTGGTTTGACTACTCGTTCTGGTTGCAAATACCCACAAATACCTCATCTACCTAATTTGAACTATCAGTTTGAAACCAGGTAGCTCTCCCCAGCTGGGTGTTGTGACCACTAGCACAGAGTTCTTGGGAAGTATCTCCATTTGCTCTGCTGGAGTAGATCCATCCTGTGTAGCTAATTCGCTGGATCAGGTTTGACCTGTTTTCTGTGTCTGTAACAAGTGCTCAGACTATTTTGTCCCATTCTCTGCCTCAGTATTTAATTTCCAATGTAAGACAATGTCATGCATCAAGAGACAGTTGTTTCCAGCATCAGCTCCACTGTCCACTTGGAGCTGGATACAAACTACAACCACCCAAAGATACTGATTTAGAAATGGGGACCCTCCAACCCCAAATTCAGAGCCTTGCATTTGCATCATTAATTCAACAGATAATAATTATCTCTTTTTAAGGCAAATGTGCAGGAGAGATTATAACATGCTCAGAGTAGTTACCAATACCATTATTAAACAATTTATTTAAGGTAAACAAATCACTAACAGCTCATCACCTAAACAAATATTTTAAAAGTACAAAAATAAGGAAAAATCCCACTGCAGTAACAATCACCATGTTAAACTTTGGAAACACCTCAAAGCAAATCAGCTCAGGAAGAAGACTGCAAATCCTCTTAAGTAGAGCTAGTTATGTAGCTACACACATGCAAAAACAGTCCTGCATTTCAGGAAAAGATATTAGAAGACTTCTAAGTCTTGCAAGCAAAACCAGAAGTTATCCTCTCCTTAGCTCCAGAACTAGAGAAAGCGGGAAAGCTTCATCCTCTCTGCTAACAAAATCAGGAAAACATACCTACACAGATACTTTTTTTAAAAAGAACATTACCCTTACATACAAAGATTTTCCAAAGCCTTAAAAGCTTTTATAGAATCATACTAGTTATATTCCTCAGGAATGCAGATGGGGTCACTCACAGCAGCCAAGATTTAGATTATGTTGGCCCACATTTTGAGTTATCAGCCAGTGAAGGACAAAGAGAATGAATGATAGAAATGGGGCAGGACAGGTAGAACCCAAATACTGATGTGAAATGGGTCAGCACAGGAAAGGCAGTGACTCTTTCCTCAAGGACCATCAGATTAATAGGATAGCACAAAGTTATGTCTGATTGAACACCTACTTAATGCTACAGATCTTCCCTTCATATCTTCATCTTGCTATGCACGACATACATTATGGGGTCACTGCGATGGCACTGATGAAACAAGAATACCTGTGTGATGTGAACACAACATCCTTGCACTTAGATCAAAAAGAAACTACTCAAAGAGGGAAAACAGCTTTGTGGGAATGGAATTTGAACAACAGAAGTGGCTTCCCCTATTATCTTCTAAAGAACATTGCCATGGGAATGGACTAAAGAATAGTAAATAATACCTGAATGACTCAGGATGGTTAAGAGGGAAGTGAAGATTGACATATTTGACCACTGAGTTCTGCAGATGCAAGAAAAAAACCAAATTCAGATAATAGTACTCAAGTGTATTGTTGTATCACAGGATGGTTCTTTTTGTGTGAAATAAAGACAAGCCAGCAGATTCAGTCACAAGATAATGATGAAACACCACATTAACAAAAGCTGTTTTGCTCTCCTACAGAAGCAAACAAAAAATAGTTGTGTGAGTAAACAATTAAGGCATTTTTAAATGTAGATCTAATATTGCAACCTTTCCCAGCCAGCCAGGGGTCTGACCTGGCAAAGGCAATAAACACTTAGCATATCTGTGTGGTAATTGAGGCGGCAGCTTCACACCACCTCATGACTCCTGCCTTCATGCTTAAGAATTTTCTTTCTGGGAGGAGGCATCAGCTCCATTATAAATAACAGACATAGAGTCATGTCTCATAAACCAGTTCTTTCTAACATGGATGTGAGGTTCGTGTCAGGACGTTCTGACACCTCTAACACACCAAGTCGGGGGCTCTTAATTTTTGCATTCTGACTCAAGGAGGAAAGCAGAGTTTGCAATATTGTCAGGATCTATTAGAAACAGAGAGAACAGTGTTTCTAAGCAATTTCTCTGTAAATTACTACAGGAGGTGTCTGGGAGGGAGTTGCTGTCACCAAAGTTTCAGCAGCTGTAGGAAAATACCAGCACAATAATAAGTTATAATACCCAGGATGAGGACACAAACTGAAATGCAGGAAGTTTCATCTGAATATGAGGAAAAGCTTCCTTATTTGGAGTAAGACAGCACTGGAACAAGCTGCCCAGAGAAGTTGTGGAGATTCCTCTGGTGATATTCAAAACCCACTTGGATGTGTTCCTGTGTAACCTGCTCTAAATGAACCTGCTTTAGCAGGGGACTTGGACTTGGTCTTCAGATGTCACTTCAAACCCCAGCTGTCCTGTGATTCTGTGATCCTTACCATAGCTTCAGTGGATCTGGAAGCAGGAAGGTTTAAAGCCACCAGAGGAGTGGGTTTCTGGCCCAGTCTCTCAACAGGAAGAACAGGAGAAAGAATTGACACTAAGACAAAGGCAGATGATATTTCATTCTCTGAGAATGGGCACCCAGAACCAACAAGCCAGGCCTTTGCTGATCTTTCATGAACCTCTCTTACCTTCACAAGACAATGCTCTGCTTCCAGAAATTCCAGCATTCACAGTCCTTCAGGGTTACTGGTTAAGCCCTAGGAAAAATGAATGGAGAAAGGGGGGAGTAGCTTTGCTTCAGAGCCCTCCCATCCTCCATTCCTTTCTGCACCATCACCTCACGCACAGACACTTGCACTGGGATCCTCCAGTTCAGGAGAGGCCTCTGCAAGGATCTGCCCAGGGAAACCAGATTACTGCAGTAGTCTTTCAAAGGGATGAAATCAGGAATCACTTTTATGGTAGAGCAATGCAGCAGAGCAGCTAAACACAGCAGATCCCTCTCTGGCGCCCTGCTCAAGCTGCCATAGCAGTCTGGGGAGCACGGGGTGACCAAGAGATGCCCTGCACTGCTTATGGTGTCTGCTAAATGAGCTGGGCTCTTCTCATGAAAACCTTCTTGTTCAGGATAAACCAGTTACCTCCTGATGCCATCCCTTGGGAGGGAGGCTGCACAGCAAGTTAGCTGTGGAGCCTGCTCATTTCCCCTGCCGTAAACCCAGCTGTTTCCATGACAAATTGTATCAGAACACAGATTGCTTTTGTTTAACCTCCTTGGCTTATTACACATCCCGGGCTAAAACAGTGATGATTAAACAGCATTCCCAAGCACTGCTTGAATTAAGCAGCATCACTAAGTTATTTTTGCTATGCAGGAGCTCCTGATAATGTTGCAATCTTTAGTTTTAACTCCTTTACTGCAAAGTTGTGCTGAGAAAAAGCACTCTCCTCTACTTTGGTCACCATTTACTACTCACCAGACACTCATTTTCTAAAACGCTAGGCGAAGGGCATGCATTTCAGCTAAAGTAATGTTTATTAGAAGCAAATTCCCAAACATTTAGAGAAGCTTTATGCAGACCCCATTGTAAGGGCCTTTCATGACAATTGTCGTATTTAAAATACAACAGCTAAAAGGTACTTTCAATGGACAGATGAGGTACTACCTGACCTGGCAGCAAAGGTTCTTACAGCTCAGAAAAGTCAACAAAACCGTTAAAGGTTTTAGCCTTTGGTCATCCATGAGGAGGCCCTCTGAAAGCAAAACAAAAATGACTACATACTTCAGGTATATAAGGCATCACTTTAATTTGTCAAAGACCAATGCCAGGAACAAAACCAGAATGATGGGGCTTAGGAAAGCTGAACTTACCAAAACAGGAATCCAGATAGAAGCTAGAGGCAGCTGCCCATTTCCCCCTAGTACCCCCTCACACTGCCCAAACCTCTCCATCACCTGGACCTGGGTTATTACCAAGGATCCTCCAGGCCGTGTCTCCCTGCTGCAGTTCCCCAGCCAGGCTACAGGAACAGAGCAGAATCCTTTAGCTGCACAGATTTTTTGCTGCCAAGTATTTTTAGCTGCACAACCCACCCAGCACTTCCTGCCCCACTTTGGTGAATGATGCCCTCTCGGGCACGGCACACATGTCAGCCTAAAGGTAGAATGCCACAAGACCATTACTGGCCCTTTGAGTAAGTCTCAGAAGTATCATTTGATCAGGTCTGACTATTTACCTCACTTCACAGGCACTTCAGTTGGTAATAGCTTACCTACCACTTCACAAAATGACAAGTGTTATCTGCAATTTCTAACAGCTTCACATAATAGAAAAAAATATAATCAAGACTGAAAAATAGTAGCTTTGAAGGAAGCACAAATAATATTCTCACCCCTGGAAAAGCTGCATGGAGCTTTTTAGCCATAATTGCACGAGCAGAAAATACTACCTCCCATGGTTTGCTTGGTGTTTATGCCTCAGGGGGACTAGGTTTTCCTGCAGACATGGTGGAAGAGAGAAAAATGAAGCTGCAGGTCTGCTTAGAGAAGGGAGCAAATTGGCAGCAATGAAATACATTCAGCACAAGCCATGAGACTCCTTTTGGTGCTTTGCCAGGCATCCAGAGAGCCAGAAGGTTAAGTGCTTCCTCCCTGTCCTTGGAGCTGGCACTTGTATCCAGACACAGCACTGAACCAGCCAGTTAACCCAGCCATGTTCAGGGGGACAGTGAAACAGCAACGTGTGCGCTGCACAGAAGCCTCAGCACATGTCCTCGAGGGGTTGGGTTTGTTCGATTGTTTTCCTAAGGCAAGCCAGGTGGTAGCTATCTGTCCACAGAGAGAAGGAAAAGTCAACAGCATTAATTATTGTACACCTCTTACAAGGCCATACCAGCTTTTGACAGCTGAAGGACAGCTTGAGATCCTCCACTTGCCGAGCTCTTTTGACACCCCTTTACCTGACGAGCATCCTCAGCTGGAGACAAGGGAAAAGCAAACAGGTAGAGATGTTGCATCACAGATATTTCAAATTAAATATGGCTTGAGACACTTACCAGTGGGAGAGTTAGATGACACAGAGCAGTCTACTTTGACAAAGACTAACATTTAACTTCCTTTTGTGTAAGTCATTAGCATACCTAAACAAGCTGCAGTGGAGTTCCTTCAGTGTTTCTCAAAAAGTGTTTTACACTTCACTGTTACTAATTTATGGTAAATAGGAAACTGATGAGAAAAAAGTTACCTTTTTATTATTTTTGTTGCTATTTATTTCAGAATTTTATTTTAAATTGATAATAATTATCTAACTCTGTCAGGCTACTGAATTCAGGGCATACAGATTAAATTTCAAGTATCATGCTGCTGATACTGCAGAGCCTGGATCTTGTGAGATGTGACCAGAGTGAAAGCAAAATACATCTATTACAAGCAGTGCATGAAAAAGGTCTTTATGAACTGGCTTTTTTAACCTTTTTTAAAACTGTGACTAGACATATCTACCTACAACAAAAGTTTAGGCTGTAGTCTCACAGCCAGCAACAGATATGTGTTTGCATCCCCATTGTTCCAGAAAAAAAACATCTCTGTCTCCTCAAAATACAAACTCAGAAACCCAAATGTTCATAAAACACGCCAGAGATTATGTAACAGAAAGGAAGGCCAGAGTAGACCAGAGGTCATCCCAGTACGGGAGATGAAAGTCCTCAGTTGTATACAGTTGTTTTGCATGCAATGAACCAGCTAATGGGAAATTCAGACTGCGTTGAGAGCAGCGACACAGGAGGGAGAACAGAAGATGAAAAAATATGTCAGTGGTTTGATGGAATGATCCACCACTTGTCCCCCATGCTGACTTGCAACATCACAAGAGTTCATGAAAGTTATCAATTACTACAGCAGATTAGAAAATGAAGACCATAAAAGGAAGACTCCAGAAATCAACAGAATTCCTTTCATATGCAGAAAGGGCACAGAGGCATGACAGGATAAACAGACTAACACAAAGAAATTACAGTGCCTAGTCCCTGCAGGGCAGTCAAAGTCATGATGCTTGCCCCAGGTTAGAGGCTATTTGGATAAGAAAGCTGGAACTTCCATAGACACAAAATCTAGGAAGCTTAATGCATTCTCTTTAAGGAAAGACTTCATCCCATTCCAGATTTCTTAGAAGAAAAGAAATCAGCACAGTGCATATGAAGCAGGGGTGATAAAATTCAGGACATTTAATGTATCTAAGTGGGGGGGGGGAAGGGGGAAAGAAAAAGAAAACAGATAAAGAGCAATAGGATAAAAATCTTGACTCTTTCTTTAGAAACAGTATTTGACAGAATTTGAACTGGAATGTATAAGAAAAACAGGTAAAATACAACAAGATAGAAGAGGCATAAATAGCCCTTTCTTAACAAAGGAAAGTAACTATTTTTTTTCTAAAACATTTCCCTTATTCTCGGTATCATCCATCATCTGCTTGACATAGCAACAAAATATTTTTAAATTGAATTGTGAAATTCTACCAATTCTAAGAGAATTTAGGATATAATATAGAAAGAACTAGATGACACCTAAGGACTGAAATTTTGAGGTGTGACATTCAGACACACAACAGAAGGTACAGTTTATGCACTTCCCGTAAAAGGACTTCACCAAAGACATCCCAGATGATTTTAGTATTTCACCAGTGGTCTCCTGCCCAGACACTTGCATAGGAAAGGACCAGCTCCTTTCAAGTGCACCAGCTGGGGAAGCCAGATAAAGTGATTCTTTGTAAATGCATTGTAATCTTTGCAAATCTCAAAAGATTAAGATAGCCTGTGATATTCTAGCAGGAAAAAAAAAAGCTGTTGCCATGATCCCCACATTGACACACTCATAATCCAAAGCTGCATTTTAGCCACCTACACCTGAAAGAATAGGCTTGTTTTGCACCTTTCCTTACCACATGAAAATTGCCTAGAGAATGATGACCTTTAAGTCCACAATTTGTTATGTTTTCTTCCTATAAAATAGTCTGATATTGTAGCAGTTCTGTGATTTCCAGATTGATAGGTTTTAACCGAAATCAGTTGTCCAATTTCTTTGCCCTTTCTTGGCAGAGCTGGATACATGCAGCCTTTTAAAAATAGTTAATGAATGACACTGAGTTATTTTCAACTTGACAGTTTGTCTCTGCACAGAATGCAGATGTGGCAAACCGAAGAGCCTTGAAAAAATTATATTATGAATATGCCCAGAAGGGCACCAAAGCTGACTCCCGAAAAATTTAACTTTTCCCTTTTGCAGATTTAGTTTTCACACAGAGGGGGAAAATGTGCACTTCTGGGAAAATCTGTGATATTATCAAGTCTATATATATATAAAAATATACATATATATGTATATAGCCTTTCTGTCCACTTTTATATGAAGACAGATTTTTTCTTTTCTTTTCCCAGTCTTGCCTCAAATTAAAATTACTTTCCCATAGTAGAGAAATTATCTTGGATATAACCAAGAAACAGAAACAAAACACTGCAAAACAATCAGTCATTATTCCTTTTATTTTTTTTTTTATTTATTAGGCTCCTTCCTACACAGTAATTTAGGTTAAAAGCATCAGTAAGGCCATGGGGCAGGTCATGAAAAACATTCTGAAACAAAGGATACTGGCACATTGTTTTTAGCACAATTTGTGTTTAGCAGTGTCTCATGCATCTCAGAACCAGCTGCCAATGAAATACACACACGTCAAGGTAAAGACTTCTGAAGTAACTCCCTAAATGCAGTACCTAATATTTGCAAGACAGGTTGCTGCTGCTTTCTGTGCTATTTGAATGATGATACCCTTGGCCATTTGAAAATCTTAACAGCAGTTCAGATTTTTTAATAATAATTTTGGAGTCTAAGAGAAAACAAATACAATTAATAACATACCTGGTCATAATGAGAGCACGAGCTCTCCTCTCAGCTCTGACAACATGTGGTTCAAAGACAACTCCCAACTATTCTGCAGAAGCTGACAAAGGGAAAACCAAAAGCTTTTGTACAGAGATGGGTCAACCAATTTCCTTCTGAGTCCTTGTCACTTACTTGTCACTTACTGGACTAAAACCAGCATGTCATATTCTTGACCCAGCAGTAAGTATTAGAAATTACTGATCATCTTCATTTGTTCATGCAGGTGCCCAAAGGTATTTTTGAAGCTCAGATGAGATAATGAAGAGAGGTGTGAGGCAGTGTGGTACACCCAGGGCCTGGGCAGCCCATCTCCTGCTCAGCCCCAGTTTGTTTCCAGCAGAGTACCTCACACTGGCCAAGAGCAAAATCTGGCCTCCTCTTCATCTGACTGCAGGCCTTAAGATCTCAAACAGCTTATGGGAATAATAAACATCCAAGTAAGCACATGATTAAAGGCATTTTCCTGCCTTCTAAGTGTCAGTACTTCATCATGCATCCCTCCTACACAGAATTGTTACAGGTTTAAATTCTTTTCACAGTTGCTGTATCTTAAAAACGTACTCAAATTCATTTCCCCTTCAGATTTCAGACCAAAGTTCAAAGAAAATAATTTAACCAGGAAAGTGAAAGGAATCTCAAAGGCAAAACTTAAAATTGTCAGTTTATATAAAGATTTCAAAGGCTCTGTTACCTTAATTACAGGAAAATTAAACTCCATTTATTGTTGGGTGAAACTTAAGAGTGAAATCAAAAGTTAGGGAAATGGTGAATTTCATAAAGAGAAGACTGATTACCCTAATTTGGAAGATGGTGGCTGTATCTCCTCACTTTAGGAGCAAGTTAGTCATTTGGTCCATGGCAGGTCATCTCCAGCCATCTCTAAATCTTCATGTCACCAGAGGGAACAAAGGAAGCTGCTGGCACACACTTCTCTTCCTAACACTGAGCTCTGCCCACACTGTCATCACACAGCCTTGAAGCACCCAATCTGCCACCATGGCATCTGCCTGCCTGTACCATGCTAGATTTTGGGAGAATGAGGCTGAGTGAGTAAAGCGAGCAATGCGAACAGGGGAATAGTAAAAACAACGCTCGGTAGCAAAAGCTAACGCTAAGCTAAACTTGTGAGACAAAAAACCAGATGTAGTAGAAAGTTTTGTGCATTAGTTAAAATTCAACAAAAACTTTTGGTTGATTTTCCTGATTCCAAAGGTTAAGAGCTCAACAGCTCTGTCCTCTTTTCTCTGCTGGGACTGTGGATTAAGGCCTTTCACTACCAACAAGTATAGGCCAGCCATGGGGTGGGAGATGAAGAACCTACATCTGGAAACTGCTCTGCAGCTCCCTGCTATGCCAAGATTCCCCAGCACCTCTAGGACACCATGAGCACTCCAACCCCTGCAGAAATCTCAGCTCTGGCAACTTCAGTCCAAATTACTGGCTGCACAGCAATGTTCACCGTAACACCCACCCCTGCAGGTTTCCAGGCTTCTTTAGATACAATCGTTGGCAGGAACTCACTCAGATCCAACCTGTGAGCCACCCGAATGTTATCACTGGCAGCTGGAAAGCTCAGGGCTTTCAGGCTTTCAGGTATCAAGGGCACCAGGGCATCAACAACATACAGGGATATAAGTAAAACATCAGGACCATTCCTTTAATTAGAAAGCTGTTGGACAGAAGGAGGTAACTAAATGTCAGAGAATGCCAGGTATCACACAGCTTAGAAACAGACCACATGATGAAGAATTAAATTATGCACAGGCTAATACTAGCAAAGCAGGAGAGGAGAATTTATTTGTATAATCCATGGAAATAATACTCAGATGTTTCAGGACAACAACTGTAAGCAATTTTGTTTCACAATACAAATTGTGGTTATTTCTAGCTCCTCCAGAAATTGAAGCAGTTGCCAGTGGTAGCATTCATTGTGTTTACTCCTACACTTCAACCCCAGATCTCCTTACCAAGCAGTACTTTAGTGTTCCCATTGGAAAAGGAAACAACACACTTAGTTTTGAAGCTGGGATCCTTCCCCATTAATGCCACATCACAGTTCTTGGACCCAACAATACAGCTGTAACCAAAGGACCAATCATTTACAGCAGTCTTAGGCCCTGCTTACATCGACAAGTGTGACATGAAAAGCTGACTTGTAGAGCAAGACACTTGGTGCTAAGAATCCAGCTTGCACTCTGCATGCATTTCTAAAGGCCATACTTCAAAGAAAATCTTAAATGGTCCAGTAGATGGAACACTTGCCACGTAGCCTAGACACGCAGGATGTACATCCTGAGCTTTAGCTTTGTTGGAGAAGAACCCCATGCATGCATGGACACCACCATGCAATGTAAATTGAAGTGTAAAATGCAGTGAGGACTCAGATGCATTTCAAGAACTTTCAACTGACCCAAGATAAGAAGGGCAATGTAGGTGCACCCTTGTTCTTCCAGCTGCTTCCCACACTACCAGTATCCTCCATCACTGTGGGAATATGCAGTGCTGAGTTAAGATCTACTCAGATAAACTGACTTTAGTTGGAGTGAGGGTTAATTCTTTTCAGGCTTCAGCATCTCTCCTCGTGATACTGACTGCAATATCAAAGCCTTTGCCTTCTATATGCAAAAGTAAGCAAAAGTTATTAAGCTACACAATCCAATTTTAATTAAGCAGACCAAGAAATCATCAACCTGTAGTCGTCTAACTCTCTTCTCTCTCCATTGCAACAGTGGTCAAATTTTAATTACATATGATGAAAATTCAGGCTGGATAAGGAAAGTTTTCCCAATTTGTCTTTTCACTTGATGACAAAGTACTCTAAGTTTCCTCAGAGACTTGCACCTCAAATGACTGCTGACAAGATTAAGGATTGAGTTATGTTCACTCTTTTTTTTTTTTTTAATTCTAATAATGAATCACAAGAATATTAACTGCTTGGTGTTATAAGTGCCTGGAGCCAGGCTTCTATCTATGCAACAAAACTGCTTTCATATGCTGAACCAAGATCATCTTAGATTTATTGATGATTACATATCTTATACTGTCAGAAGCTACAAAACACAGAAAATATTGATAGCCAAATTATCTGGCTTAATATAAAAGAAATACAATAGATTTTAGAATGAAACCAGAACCCTAACATTTACAAGTATTTTCAATAACCAAAACCTCCATGAAATTCCAAGTTCAGCAGTTAGTGCACATTTAAAAAAAAAAACCTGCACTCAACTTGATCTCTGATCTACAGCCTTAACACTGGTGTTATACAGCTGGACTAATAACCTTGAGTGTATGTTTTCACTGATGGAGGAGCGTTCATTTTCTTTTCCTCTTCTCATTTCCAGATCTTTTTAATGTAGTTTCTAACAAGACAATTACCCTACCCCCGCAAAAACCCACCCATACATTTGTTTTTATACACAATTTTAACACTATTTTGAGACTTGGTATATATTTTACTGCTGATAATCAGTATTTCTTAGGCTATTGCACTTCTTATGAAACACTAAGTCAAAGCTTTATTAATTTGTCTGAGACATAAGGGGACTACTTGCTTTCCTTGGAAAGTGACAACACCGATAACCCCCTAAAAGAAGAGAACAATTTTTCTAGGCTAATTATAATATCCATTATGGAAGGGATATCCTTTAATAATATTCTTTATTATGAGAATAAATACATAAAACAAATGCAATATATTAGCCACATTTCTTCATATACATTCAGAACAGAACAAGAAGCTAATAGGCATAATCAGCAGAACTAGTTCAACAAACAAATTTTTAGTAAGCCAACAACACTAGAGGAAAGTTGAAATGTTCATGCACCCATAGCAGACAAAGAACAAGTGATTTCAGGATTTCTTCTGTATTAATTTTAAGACAAACATACTGTAGTTGTAAGCATGAACTGCATGAACGGACAGAAGTGTTTAGCTCCGTGCGGTGGCCGTTTGAGGTTGTTCTGACTGCAACTGCTTCCCAAGGTATTCCCTGGAACACAACAAAAAATTAGATTGAGAAATGTTCTGGAGAGTGGGGAACAGGATAATGGTGGGAATTACCAAGTTGACAAAGAAGAGGAAAGCTTTAAGTTCAGAATTAATCCTTCAAATAATGTCTACAGTCAATAGTCAACTGGAGTGACAATGACAGTAGCTGAGCTTTAGATATCCATCATCTGCCCTATGAAAATAAAGTACAAATCAAACATCAACAAAGCTGTCTAGAAAAAGGGAAGAGCCCAATGGGAACATTTAGAAGCCCTCACAATGGATACAGAACAGCCATGAAGCACACAGATTTTGCTTGTTGAATACATATTTTAGAAGCTGTGGCAAAACATTTAAAAGCATCCCTTCCCATAACCCAGCTGCAGGAGCACAAGTAACACGTATGACATACTGGCAATACAACCCATAGGCAAGCAAAACCAACGCTGACTAAATAACTACATACTCAAGTTGAGAAAATGAAGAGATAATCAATCCAGGCTCACTGTACACCAATATTTTCTTTAGTTTTTTCCTCACCTGCACTTTGAAGTGCACTTAGTTTCTCTGTCTCCTCTCAACACTGGAACACTCCCCAGATTACTAGCACTTGCCCTGAGCAACGGTAACATAAATGCCATGGAAAAATACAGCATGGTTCCTCTGCATGTTTCAATCCTTCAGTCTCTCTTGTGAAAGAAGATCAACACTTCACAGAACCACAGAAAAAAGCTGAAAGAGGTCTTTAATAATAGTACCTGGGTTGCTGCTTGTCACAGAAAATACAGTAATTATACCACTGTATCAAGTGAAAGAGGTTTCAGGACTCATGAAATGTAGGCCTTTTTTTTCTACTGCTGATCATACACTTAGTACTGTGCTTTTTCACTACACAGATATTTCAACCTACATAGGTTAAGCAATAGAAGCATCTCAGAGGAATGATGTGCACAAAGAAGTCTCAAAAAACCCCCACCTAACTCAAGACTATGTGCTTTTGCTTTATTAAAAAAATAAATTTAAAAGATCAGGTTTTTTGCACATTTCAAAACCTAGTTTTCAGCTTCGTGTCCTGTTGAAGAGTTATTCCTTACACATTGCAATTCCTATTGCACAATGAAGTTTAGCACCACCCAACACCACTTTTCTCAGTTTTAACATTAAGCATCCAGAAAAGCTAAAATTCCTACAAAACATTAATTTCAAACACCACTAGCAAAGAAAATAACACATAATTTGTATACTGAACTATATGTTATGATTTAGCACCTTCATTTACAGCTTCATCAGGTGTTGCTGTAAAATCACAGTATTTTAATGCTTGGGCTCCACTTAATAGATACAACTCTTGCTCATAACAGGCAGTTTACCACTCAAAGCAGAGACTCCTGATGGCAAAGAAGGAAATGAGCTGCTCTCTTGTGGTTTGGCAGGACTCAAAACTGTACCACCAAAACAAAATTTGACAGTCATCCAAAAACACAGCCAGCAATTACGGAAGAGCTTCCATGCTCACCAAGCCTCTTTCTGCTCCCTCAATGTTTTTGGCTGTCTTTTTTTTTCATTTGTTTCATGCCTATGTGCATGTACTGACTCTAGTATTTCTTCTCTGACATCCAGCCTTGAAAGTAATTGACACTTGTTGCATTAATGGCTCTGCTCATAGTATCACAAACCCACAACATCATCTATTCTTAAAGCACAGACGAACCATACTGAATATGAAATTCCCACACCACTACTTTGAAGAAGGAAAATCAATCAAGCTCATAACCCATAACACTACAACTATTGCAAAGCTTACACTGTTTCAGATGCATAACCAAGGCTTTCTAAAAATCCCACCAGAGTGTAGTGTAGTCAGCAAAAATCTCCAAGAAGGCAGAGCAGTACCACATTTTGTAGGTACTTAGTGCCTTCATAGACATATTCAACTTCTACAGTAGGTAGAACAGTATCTTCCCTACAAAACCTTTTGTATGTGTGAGGTTTAAGTCCGTGGTCAAGGAAAAGTTCTCATCCCATTTCCCTATATTGAATGAGTACCTGCAGTTACATCTCTATATTCTCATGCTGCAAACCCAAGTGAAAATCCCATAGTGTTCCTACCCCATCACCTCTTTAGCCACCACCAAGGAACACTGAAATGCAAAAACCTTGCATTACAAGCTGTTAGAAGGATCAGTTACTTTTCTGTTTGCTTATCACTTCCATTTGAATGTCACTGGTTAACCCAGGACAAGTTCTTGCACGGTCCAGATCAGATGAACATGGAGTCATAGAATGGTTTGGGTTGGAAGGGACCTTAGAAATCATCTGGTTCCGAACCCCCTGCCATGGGCAGGGACACCTTCAGCTAGACCAGGTTGCTCAGAGCCCCATCCAACCTGGCCTTGAACACTCCCAAGGATGGGGCATCCACAGCTTGTCCAGGAAACCTCTTCCAGCATCTCACCACCCTCACAGGAAATAATTTCTTTCTGGTATCTAATATAAACCAGCCCTGTTTTATTTTACAGACATCATCCCCTGGCCTTGTGAGAAGTCCCTCTCCAGCTTTCCTGTAGGTCTCCTTTAGGTACTGTAAGGTGCTCTAACACCTCCCCAGAGCCTTCTCTTGTCCAGGCTTAACAACTCCAACTCAGATCTTTTCCTCACAGAATAGATGTTCCATCCCTCTAAGTCATCTTCATAGTTCTCCTCTGGACCTGCTTCAAAATGTTAAGTAGGACCCTGTTCTCCCTCTGCTAAAACACATACTAAAAGAATGACAAGATTCAAATATATTTTATAAATATTGGTATTTCATCACATTAGGAGGTTAAGAAGCACTGTAAGCTCCAAACTTCACTCCTAAGTTGGACATAAGTGTCCATCCCCATGCTGTTACAAATTAAGGGTCTAAGACTTTTCATTTATGCTGACTGGTACTTAGTTAAATCTGAAGTGAAAACTGGGATTTTAAAATTACTATTAACCTCACAAAATTAAAGTCACCTGTAAGAATGCAAGCATTCAACGCATTGCACTATATGAGCATGTAAAATGAAAGGATGGTTCTCATCACCAAGATAATAAATAATTTAATAAAATATTCAAAATAGCATCTGAGAGGTTTGTGATGCACGCTACAATGGAAAGTAATGAGGTATTAGACTTATTTTTTTTTAACTGCAAGCTATAAGCCCATGAATTGGACAACTACAAGATATTTTGAACCATTTTCCTCACACTGTTAACAGAAAGGCCTTTATAAAAAGGTCAGGTTTAGCCATCCTCTCACTTCCTTCAACATAAAACCATCCTTATTAAAAGCAGATGAAGCTAGCGCAAACAATTTTGCATTTACAGATAACAGCATTCGAACATGAAACAATTGATACAGTATAAATCTACAAGAGCAAAAAAAATTACCTCTGCACTACAGAAAAGCTTCAAACATGCAACTGCAGTACATCACTTTTGAGACTAACTGTAAAATCTTCCATTTCTCAATTAAAGCTCAGATCAACAAGACTTGAAACACCACACATTTTCACCTTCCTGGTCACTCCAAAGTCTGATGGTGAAGCATAAGTAATTTCCATTTGTAAATTAATCTTTTCATTCTTATTGAAATAACCAAGTGAGATTCCTTTCACACTAGAAATTTCCCCTTTTTTTGGGTCTCTTTTTAAACACACATTTTCTGCTGTTTCCAAAGCACTTTTTCCAAGAAGAAAAGAAAGCTTAGAGGTGAATACATGAATTCATTTGTTCTCAAATTCTTATTCCAATTTTTCTCCATTTTGTTTAATTTAATTGGTTCTGTTTCTCACGAGAGACACTGACACCTTGAAGCCGCGATACACTTAAATGTCATAATTGCAGTAAATGCTTAAAGTTTATTTAGGAAAAGGCACACGGAACTGATCCAACACGGAAGCCCCTAAACTCAGCGAGCATGGAATAAGGAGATAATTGCAAACTGGCACAAGACACTATCTACAAATTTTATACTAATATATACCATATATTAAAAGATCATTGTCAACAACAGTCTGTGATAGAAGGGAAGGTTATCAGATACATACAACAGATCCCCAGAGGCCATGTGTTAAAAGAAACAAGCTTTGAAGCTTAAGTGGTACTACTTCCAGTGTTATACTCCCAATTCCAGTGCAGTCAGATTTGCCTGTCCTTTAAAGAACACTGAAAATTACTTTTTTAACAGGCAAAGGAAGAAAAGTAGATGAAGCATAGAAGAAAGGAAGTGAAAAATTTTCATATTTTTTTTCTTTTCTAACATTTAACTCTTGTATCCTATTTCTTGAAGAACCAAGTTATCAAAAAATATTTTATAGTCTTGAATATCTGCAATTTCTAGCTTGTTTCAGCAGACTGAGGTACCCAAGAGACAGAATGCTTTTCTTTGGCAAAAACCAAAATAAAAACATTGATTTTATTTTCTCTATCTAAAAATAAGCCAAGAGTCCCATTCTTTTGAAAATGAAATTGAAAAGTCAGTTCTAAAGAAATCCTTCCCATTATGAAAGAAGTATAATAAAGGTATGGCAAAAAGTCTGCCACTTACTTCAACACACTCAAAAGACATTGCCAACATACACTGTTTACAGAAAAATCATAAAGATATGATAAATAGTTAAACAAGTTCACAGGACAGGCAGCAGAGAGAATACTTTGAACAAGTTGATCAGTTTTGCCAGCTTTATGTTGAATTTCTGCTAGAGGTCTAGTAACCTGGAGAGAAGTTATTAGACTGTAGAGAGAGAGAGGGACCCATTTTAGTAATTTATTGTGGCTTTACAAATGGTATTTGAATTACACAACTGATGTATTCCCAATTCTAAGCAGGCTAAACTAACCCTTGAAAACATTGTCTCATAAGTGTAACACGCCACAGATTAACCATCCCTGGAACCTTTGTGCTGTACACATGAAGTGGCAACACCAAGACTTGGTTGCAACCATCTGTGTAGTCTCCATCTAATCCAGTGGGAGACAAAGCTAGGATACCCACCCTTTAGCCCATTCCAGCTGTGTATGCCTGCCTTTCTCACGAGGCACTCAAGGTATTCTGGTGAGACAGTACTTTCTGTTCATTTAACTCTCAAGTAAATTGCAGTGCACTGCTTTCTACAAATAAGCTCCCTTGAACATGGTTATTTCAGTGTCACATTAACATCAGTGGTGGCTGTGAGAAAGGCAGGTGGAGCTCTACAGGGGCCACCACAGCTGCATTTGCCTCACCACAGAGCCACAGTCACAGAAGCCAGGAAAGAAAATAAGCCAGGCTCAAATCAAACCCACAGTGGTGTTAATATTTGGTTCCTGAAATGTAATATTAGCATGTCTTACTGCTGTATCCAAAGTTATACCACTGCATATTTTATATAACTTTTATATATATAATATATATTAAAATATATACATACACATTACATGCTCCTCATTATCATGTTCTTCACAGAAGTAAGCAGAAATAGAACAGTTATGAAAGTAGTAAAGTAAAAAAAAAAGAGACATCTTCCTAGAGAGCTGGGCTGGGAAGACTGCCAAAGCTGGAGTGCTACCACTAGAGAACTGCTGCTCTCTTTTGTCATTAGTTTCCTGAACACAATTTTCTTCTTTGACTCAGTGGATTAATGCACTATTAAGTATTTCAACTAAAAAAAAAAGGTATTAGAGATTATAAAATATGTGTCTATTATACCAATGCCTACCATAAGTAGTTTTGAAGGTAAGTCATCACAAACCACCAACAAAAACAAAGAAACAAATGTACACAGCAGAATCAAAGCCACTTCAACCAAACAGTTTGGGTCTCTAATGCATCAAAATGAAGATTTTAATTGTGGTGGCTGGTGAACATACATTACAAGGGTGTCTTGGTTTTGAAAGACAGGTGTCTGCTAAGGAAGGCAGAAGCCCCCCCTTGAAGTGGCAGATATAACCCCTTTTCCCTCTAAGTTATTATATTTTGAAATCAAGGGCCTTTAGGCGAAGATGTGGGAAATAGGAATAACAGTTCTTTACTATATATATATATATATATATATATATATGTATATAACCAGTCAAACAGAACAACAACAACTATGGCAGTAACAGCAATCACAAACCCAGCCCCAGCCTTCTCGGCTGGCGGGCCCTTTCCCCTCCGGGGCAGGTCCGC
>NW_008236767.1:4741654-4794167 GCF_000691975.1 Corvus brachyrhynchos
TACAAGGGACAGAGAGTTCTCAGTAAGACGAGTCCCTAGTACCACAAGAACCACTTTATATTAGGGTGACCAAAAAGGCTTCCCCCAGGATGCTTGTTCTGTTATGTGAATCTACCCCAGTTTGGATTCCCTGGTTGGCTGTCAGCCTCTACCCCTCGTCACTCCCCCAGGGCTTCCCCATTGCCCCCCCGTTCCCTAGTCCCGCCTTTTCCCCACCCCCAGATAAAACTCTGAGCTTCGGGGTCATGTTCCTATTTGCCTCTGCACCCTTTGACAGTGTAGCAGCAGTGAATGCTCCTGCTGGAACGCAGGCAAAGGCCCTTCTCGACTCCCTGCTACCGACTGTAACACTGAACCCACCCGTGCGTCTGTGGGGGCAGGCGGGACCCCACAGAGCTGGGCAGGGACAGTACTATTTTTGTAAATTATCTTTTTCAGTGGAACAATGGTGATTTTCACCATGTATCTCCTTGACCTATAAATGTGTCTGTGAATCTCAAGACAAAAGAGATACTGCAAAGATCTCTGCAATTCTCAATATTTAGTTTAACAGATTCCACTTCATACAAACAAATAGAATGAAAGCCAACTGTTAAGAGAAACAAAATCTAGGACATTGTTTCCACTTAATTATTCACAGTAAAGAGATGCTCAGCATTCTGATGTGCACATTAAAACTAAACAGTCTGAATGGTTGTACAGAAGGATTATGAACATTACATGAAAAGTGCTTTGTGTTTCCAAAGGGAGTCTTGTCTTCAGCTGAATGCAATAATATTAATAGACAATCTACAGATAATCTCCTGATTACTGAAAGCATTACTCATAGCATGGTTTAAAGCCCTCCTTATGACATGAAATGCAGCATTAACATGAGTCTTCAAACTGAGACACTGCAAGAACCTCCTTTCCCCTCAGCAGTTTCCCCGGTTTTGTTCAATTTCTTTTGAAAGGGTTATTCTAGACTCCCAGTTCAGAACTTCACATACAAGCTATGAAGAAACAGCAGATCAATGAGCTCTTATAACACAGCTGTTACTTAAGCATTTGATTTTAAAAGAAAATAGACTGTGAAATCCAATTCAATATGTGCCTTTCTATTAGGGAGACAAAGCACAAGCCATTTTTCACATATAAGATGCACTATGAGCTAACATTTACGCAGAGCCATTCCTTGAATTTAAAAAACCCATTTGACTAAACCATGCAATGTGGTTTGAAAATGGTTTTATATTTAATCGGAAGATTTAGTTACCACAAAGAATTTTGTTGCTTACAACACTTAAGAATTTTATATGTAAGAATGACCAATATAAATAGTGTCAAACTGAATTTTCCTATCAGGAAATCAAATTTTTAAAGAACACTAACCAGAAGTAAATCATCAAATAGTTACTTCTTTGGTGACATGTTTTTCAGCATAGTTCATGAAAATGAGCAATTTCTTTGAGAAAAGAAAATGCAAACTGAGCAGAATGTCTGATATTTTCCATGCTAATACAAGCTCTAGAAATATTTTGCAAAGAGTACAGATCTCATGACAGAAAACATGAGCACAGTGTGAATCCCAGAGAGCACATGCCCAATAAAAACCACAGCCCCTACACCTATATGGAATGAAGCTTTTCAAGAATACATATTTATGTGCAAATAAAAAGATGGAACACTCCACTAGGTATAAACTATGCCTGCAACTAACTGGATTTTTGCCTAACTTGTCTCATTCTAGCTAGGAAGTGTTCTCTTAAAAAATATTGACTTTTATCAGAGACACTATCTTCTGAAACTTTTCACTTTGTTAATTTCTGTTAACTACTGCAATGGAATTGTATCGATGATGAAGGCTAAGAACCAGGATAAATAAGTATAATGGAGGTCACTGTCCTGTAGGTATTGTTCCCTAGATTTAAGCCTACTACTCTATTAAGCACACACTTCAGTGTTGGGATGGGGGAAAAAATAAGGGGTGGGGGTGGGTGCAAACTTCGTGGCTGCCAGGTAACTATCACTACACCTTTCACTTCTCAGTCCCAAATGCAGGCATTGTACAGAAGCTATCTATAGAATAACAGCTTCTAAATATAGCATATTGCATATCGTGGGCAGTTTCAGATTTTTTACTCTCTCTCTGCAGAACTCCTCATTTTAAAAGATGGAAAGCAAGTAATTTTGTCTGGGATGTGCATTTGGAAAATCATGTATGAACCTGTTGCATATTCAAAGCTTGTCCCATTTGTTGCTTCATTCAGTATGCTGTTTATGAATTCCACTTCCATACTACACTTGATCATGCTTAAGTGATACATCCTAACTCCCACTGTTTAGCACCTGCCAACACACTCATACTCTTCCTGTTGGTATCAAGCAGGAGGTCAGGAGCCCCATGCCTGAGCAGGTGCATGTCTGAGAAGAGGTTGTGACCCCACGGGAAGCCTGTGCTGGAGCTGGGTCCTGACAGGGACCTGCAGACCCATGGAGAGAGGAACCCACACCGTTGCAGGTTTCCTGGTAGGACTTGTGACTCTGTGGAGGGACCCACGCTGGAGCAGCCTGTCCTTGAAGGACTGCACCCCTCAGAAGAGCGACCCACACTGCAGTAGTTTCAGGAGAGCTGTTGCCTGTGGGATGGACTCACGTTGGAGAAGTTAATGGAGAACTATCTCCCATGGTAGGGACCCCATCATGGAGCAAGGGAAGGACTCCTCTCCCTAACCAGTGGGAGAAAACAATGTCTGATGAACTGGCCATAACCCCCATTCTGTCTCCCTGTGCCCCTGGGGGAGGAGGTAGAGCTGGGAAGGAGGGAGAGGTGGAGAGAAGGTGTTTTTAAGCTCTTAATTACTTCTCATTATCCTGCCCTGGTTTTGTTAGTAATAAGTTCAGTTAATATCTCTAACTGGAGCCTGTTTTGCCTGTGACAGTATTTGGTGAGTGGTATCTCCTGGTCCTTATCTCAGCTCAGGAATCCTTCGTTGGGTTTTCTCTCCCCTGTCCAGCCATGGAGGGGAGCAATAGAGCTGCTTTGGTGGGTGTGTCGACCCAGGGTCAACCCACTACACAAGTTCTTACTATCAGCAGGGGATGCCATGACTAACACAGTTAAAGTCAGATTGAAACTCAGGATTAATTCCCATGTATATGCAGTAAGTGATGCTAAAAAGACAATTTTGCTCCTCGATTCATCAAGTGCATGATCATTTAACATGCAAATGTATCTGGAATATTTCACTTGAACTTATCTCATCTGAAAAGCTGACAGCAGTTACTGCTTTTGCCAACACAGCTTCACCATTTACGAGAATGCCTGTCAATCTGATTTCCCCCCATTTACCCCTGACTTTAAAACCCCTAAGGGAAAGCCAGTTGAGCAGCCTGTAATGAACTGCTCAAATTACTTAGGAGTTAATTGTCTCTAAGTTGAGTTAACAGTCGAATGATACAGCTGTGTTTTAGGCAGAATGCCACTTCAGCTGCCTCATGGCACTCCCTCAACTCAAGGACCACAAGTTTTGCTTACTGTGCTGGCTCCAGGCACAGCACTTGCACCAAGCCTCAGTGTGGCAGAGCAAAGCTTTATTTTCTAATCCCTCTCTCAGTCAGCCTTCAGGGAAAGCCTGACTACCTGTCACACGTGTCACAGACAGTAATGCTGAGCTGTTCTGTGCCAATTAAATTCAAGGAAAAAAACACAATTGCTTTGAGTGAAGTAACTCTAATACCAGAATAAGTGGAAGCAAGAGGAAAAACGTTTATTGTTTCCCCAGCTTTGAAGAGCAAGGTAAGCAAAACCTCCAAGTTGCACCTTATAACAAAGCAAAGCTTAGTAAGTGGGCACTTCAACCACAGTGTGCAGCCATCAGGGGACTCAACTTGTGTGATGAGAAGAGACAGCAATGAAACAGAAGAGCTCCTGACACTCATCAAAAGCCAGATCTACACAAAGACAGATCTAGCATCCCACATACAGTGTGTCATTTCCTTAGCTTAAGCTGTAAGTCCATGCCAGGGGGAACACTACTTTGGCAAATAGGAGCCAAGGACAACGTGGTCCAGAAGCTTGTTCCACTATGAATTAAACAAGAAAACACTCCCTACAGAGATGATAGTATGAATCTGGAAGTGGCATTAACTTACACAGATCCTTTTTACTGACACCTCTGAAGAGCTGAAACTAGGCAGTTTTGCCATCTCTCTCTCAGGCTCAAGCCTAAAGGTTCACAAACTGTGAAAAGCAGGCACAGAAACGTTCATACCATTAAAAAACCAAAGCAAACCTAGAAGACCAGATGTTTTTGCAAGTAGGATTCTCACACTGAAAGTGAGAAAAAGCCAGGTTTGGCATTCAGGAAAACTTTTAGTACCAGTGAGGTTTGTGCTGGAGAAAGACCAAAGGTCTTACTAGCAGATTTTGAAGACATCAGAACACACATGAAATAAAACCTGTCCCTACTGCAGAAGGCACTATCAGTAACTAAACTTTCCATGCTGTAATCTCTATTTAGTTACAGCTGGTTTGTGATACTCAATGTTTCAAATATATCAGAACAGCATAGTGAGAAATGTATTAAACTGAGAAGCAGGGTAGAACATAATATACAATAATGACCAAAAATTAGGTTGCACATGACCATGCATTTAGTCTCCACACACTCAGAATTTCCATGTTATTTATCAAAGTGCTCCTTACAGGTTGAGAGTATTAGCTGGATTTTTCATAGTAGGGTATTTAAACATGTGTTTCTCTGTTATAGAAGGTTCCCACAGTATGTGAGAGGGAGAGAGTATGATAAAATGAATGTAACATGCATGAGAGTTAAAACCTTAAAACCCATATTCTTCAGAAGGAAAGGGAGAAAATTAGCTTTGTTTTACCTAAGACACACTGCAGAGAGAGACAGTGGGAGCTTTTTGTCAACTCAACCAGCCTGTTGAGTTGACAAGCAAGGAGGTGACTTAACCTTTCAGAAGGTGCTTGGTAGACCTTGTTCCCCTACCACTTTCACACTGCTGGCATCATCCGTACTCAGCCTTTCAAAAAGATCACATTCTGTCATAGGAGAGAAAACTGACAGAAGTTATAGATATGTCCAAGCACTAAGCTTGTCAGAAATAAAAGGTTGTTTAAATTCAAAATTAAATTAGTTTTTTGTATCCCAACACTTATGTTCCAATATTCTCAGATGTATTGCTGTATTTTATCTTCCTTTAAGGCAATGCCAAAATGAAAATATGAGCTCTGGTGCACTCATAATTAATAATCAGATTAAAAGCTCCTAATTAGTTTTCTTAACTCTCCATGCTTCATGCTTAGCATTCCTAATTAGTTTGGCAACTTATACAACGTGGCTCCATGAAAGCTGAAGTTTGTCAGAGCTTCAGCCCTTCAATGCTTCCCTACAGGGTTGTGTGTTCTGTTGGAAAGGCAGCATCACCCACCAGCAAGTTCTGTGGCAGAACTTGCCAAGACTTCAGGGTTATTACAGAACTACTCAACAAACAATGAAAGAAACACCTCAATTCAAATCCTATTCTCAGTGATTGATGAAAGAGGTACCAGCATGTGACTCGCAACTTCATCTAACCAACTGGCACACGGACTTCTGCTATTCCACAAGCAGTTCCAATAAATTCATAGAATCATTATAGAATATCCTGAGTTGGATAAGGAGCCACAAGAATCATCGAGTCCAGCTCCTGGCCCTGCACAGGGCAAGCCCAAGAGCCACACCATTTGTCTGAGAGCATCGTCCAAACACTTCTTGAACTCTGTCAGGCTGGTGCTGTGACCACTCTCCTGGGGAGCCTGTTCCAGTGCTCAACCACCCTCTGGGTGAAAAACCTTTTCCTAATACCCATCCTAAGCTAAAATACATTGTTCAAGTGATTTACTTGTAAAACATTCAACCATGTAAGGTAAAGCTACTCAATTCAACTGCTTCCAAAATACACAGAACTACTAAGCTCTTACCATCAGCATAATACTGATCTGTTGTTTAAAAACTGCTGTCTTACCACATAAAAATGTTATTTTTCCCCTAAAAGAAATCTACGGTCTTGAATCCTCTCTCCACACCAAAGATTTCACACTGTTAGCAGCAAGTTAAATAATCTTCACATACCAATTGTGAACCATCAGCTTCTGCACAGCCAGTAGTGCATTATAACGAACTTGCTGGTCTTCGTGATGCATGTGGTTCATGACCAGCTGCTTACCACCAAGTTGTTCAATCACTCTGAAAAACAGGAGAGGAGCAAGTTTTTTAACGTTTTGGACTACTTTAAATTCTGGGTAGCTATCCTATCCAACCTCTTCACAGTCAAGGCAAGTTTAAATTATATTCATATTTATTTTATTAAAGTATTTATTTCCCAAGATACACATCTCACCTGACATAATCTATATTTGTAACATCTCCTATTAACTACTGATTTTTAAAAAAAATTTTTTTTTAAGAATTAGCAACATCAGAAAGTGTTTCTACTGGACTCCTGTTTGCAACTTTGAAATAAATAATCAAGAAAAGAACCCTTTTCAGAGAGGATTGTTTACTTTATCCATCTCTCTAAAAGGGTTGGCAGGGTATAGCATTATCAATTATTAGGTAGGAGAGGTAGTGCCCTCCCCCCCTTAAATGGATCATAACCAGTCACTCCATTCTTTGCAAGAATAAAACCCCAATCTCTTCTGGCACTGTCTAATAAAGAAAAATGGTTGTAATCACACCAACACCTACTAAATCACCCACCTCATACATATAGTGTTTTTTGACATTCAAACTATACTAGAGCTATAGCTATTCCTGCACAAGATGCAGAACTGGCTGTTAAGGTACAATTCCCAGAACAGTATATGCTTCAGCTGCATCCTTCACTACAAACTTCACCACCAGAGTCAGCCATAGCTTTTTAACAGCTATACCAAATCCCCTATGAAATACTGATGAAACCCTGTATTGCATGTCATGAATATATTATTTCTTAATAAAAACAGTGGAAGGCAACACACTTAAAACCTGAAAAAATACCACCATCCAGATGACTTCACACGCAGCATTTCAGCCTATCATAACAGTAAGTTTGGAGAGAATTTGCAAGGAATATATAAGCTGATTTACTCACTGACTTACATGTTTGTTTCACATCAGTTCTCTCACAGGTCACTTAGTAGTTAAACATAGAATTCTGTGAAGACACTATCACTTGCTTTAGGCTTAACTTAATGCTGTCCTGCCATTCTAAGCTTGCATGAGCTATCTGCATGTAGTACTGCTCTTTTCATAGCCAGATTAACACATTGCTGCTGCACAACATAATGGATTTTTGCAGAACAGGTATAAAGACAGCATGGAGATGAAAAAAAGAATTTTCAATTTCACTTTATAACTCAGTTAAAACCATCCTTAAGACCACAGGGAATATTATTTCCCAATAATATTAAAACATTTGTTTCATAAAGCAGGAAAAAAAAGGAATGGATTCAGAAAAATGCAATTGTTTCAAGCTGGAAAATCCTTGCCAAGAATTCAAGACGTTATTAGTAATGTAACAGATTCAAAAAACCTTTATGCCTGCCTTATACTGCCTCACATTTTTAATGAGTTAAATATAAAACCACTGCACACAAAGGCAAGAGTATGAAATACTGTATTTTTGTCTTTATTATAGGACTGACTTAAAACAATGGATTTTCAGGAATTGAAAGGATGTGAAAAAGGCATTAAACTCAAAAGTTTCCTTATGCTGGAAGAATGCAAGAACCAAAATGAAAAGCTAAAAGCCTATAATCACAAATGGTAATAGGCTCTTTTAGATGACAATACATCACTGAAATTATGGCTGAGAACATGAAGAGTCAAAGAACAGCATTATCATTCTTGCATAATGCTGCCTACAGGTACAAATCACTTCCCAGCCATGGGTTTTCAACCCAAAGGTCTAAACAGTGAAGAAGGTTCGCAGTGAATCCTATTCCTGCAAGTTCCAAATTTGTCCAAAACACTACATTTAGTTTCCCCTCTCCTCAACTGCTGCTTACTTTACAGCAGTAATAGAGCCCAGTGGAACAGTTATGTGTGCACATCATCTGCAGTGACTGTTCCCCATTACACCACTGCACTAAGCCAAGAGAGTGGCATTTCAAAAAAGTTTCTGGATGCTTAAGATCCACGTTTTAACACGACCCATTTAAAGGGAGAAAGAAGACACAAGATAAAGACAAAGGAGTACAATTTAGACTGTTATAGCAGAAAACAAATATAAAATCCACACTACATATCTGAAAGCAGGCCAGGGTGAAAAAGGGAATGCAAGTTTTTTTTCTAAATCATAAGCTAGGGAAGAGAATGGCTCTAGGTCTCCATCTTTACTACATGTCAAACACAAAGCCCACGTTCCTAGCATTCAAGAAATTCAAAGTGTTGGTAGTACATAGCAATAACCCTTGGGCCACATGGAAGGTGTGCTGGAGGCCTGCCTTTATTTTCAGTGACAGGAAGCACCAGCACTGATGCCTTAGGTTTTAACTTATATTTTTCATATTCTGTACTGCTTGGTGTGTAACTCTGAAGTTTCTTGTAGCCTGTTAATTTCTGCTCTCTTGTGCTAGGTAAACATAACAAAGCCTCTCTGGGCCTGTTCTTCAAGGACACCCAGACTGTCCTAGGCTCAAAAAATATAAACCAAAAGCCTTTGAGAGGGGGGATAAGCTGATGGGAATTACATCATTAAACTGAAGCTTTAATTGGAGAATTAACCCTGATATGCAAATGAACCAAACTTATAAAAGTGTGAAGAACTCGTGACCTGTCATCCATCTTGGGGTTCATCTTGGCAAAAGCCTCTGGCTCCCCAGGGTGTACCTTTGAAGGCCTTTCAAGTAAATACCTACTTTTATTCCCTTACTCCTGTCTAGTCTCTGTTTCTAGGAGGCCTCTTCAGGCATCAGTTCTTTGGCACCCAGATAGGACAACGAGGCTTCTGAAAATCCTCTGGGACTCAGAAAGATCCAGCTCAGCTCCCCCTCCTTGCCAGCACCGGGGGGGCAGTTGCAGCAGTCCAAAGAGTCCGGGGGGGAGAGGGGGGATTTCATTTGGTGTTTCCCCTTTTTGTTAGCTTGGCAGCTAGTGAGAGCTTGTCAGGGAACTTGTGTGAGAGTTCCAAGGAATTTAATTTTCCCTCTGTTGGTTTGTTGCTAGCTTGTATCCAGCCAACACCCTTTGGCACACAGGCAGGTGGCACTGCGGCTGGGAGGCTTGAAACCTATTTCCAGCCACAGTTTATAAACCCTGGGGTTTTGAGTTCGAATCCTATCTTCTCTAGTTTTCTCTCTTTGCTTAATAGTGTTTTTAGATCGCTTTGCTTTATTTTTGTGAATTTTCTGTTTATAAGCATAAAACCATGGGCTGTAATATTTCTCGTATGGGGAATGAAATACCACAGAACTTGCCTTTAAGTTTAAGTATTAGAAAACTGGGAAAAATTGACTAGCAAAGATAAAACCCTTACAAAAGCGGAATTAATTAGGCTTTCCACAGTGATCTGGCTAGCCATACTTTATTTCTGCAGTTACACTTTCAGAAAATGCATCTTGGTGAGCCTCACGAGAAGCTCACAGTGCTATTGTCTTGACAATTTGGTCCACAATGTGTAATGTTAAAAGCAACTTATAATTACTTAAGCGTTAGAGAACAGCCATGCAAAAACGCAGTCTTAGTTTAACAAACATTTTCTTTTGTCAGACAGAGGGAAAGATTAGCCAGAGGTGTAACTCTAGGTCTCTGCTGTGTGCAGCAAGTAAAGTCAAGTAGTTTTAGGTTCCACTTCATCTCCGCAACCTTCAAAGGCTAAACGATGATCCAGTTAAGAGTTGACAATAAACGCTTAATGGAAACAAAAGTATTCTTTTGACACCTGAATTCTTCTACTCTTCTAAACCAAGAAACAGTATCCATTCTTAAAGTGAGTCATACAATGAGAGTGTGAAATACCGACCACGCATGGGAGAAGTACACGACTCTGTATCAAAAAACGTAAGAAATTGACTATTATGCTGGAACTGACACATAATCCATAGGTATTTTAAGGTTTTAGTTAGTTCCAAAATTGCTGAAGTCATATTTGGTAAGAATACACTGGATTACAAAAGAAATTCTTTAGAAGAAAGAGATTGAGGCATTTCAGTTTGTTCATTGGAACAGAAAGCTAAATAAGCCAAGTCTGCAAGCAGCAGCTAAAGTGTAAGAATTTGAGGTAAGAACATGGGTTAGAACAGTATCGAGGACACTTCTTATTTGCTGATGACCACTCCTTTTGAAGTCTGGCACATTGCTGAATGGGCTTAACAGCCTGGGAGCTGAGTGGAGCTGTGGTCCTAAGAGCTATACATTTTCCAGCTACAGGTCCTGTTTTCCACCAATAGCTTTGGTCCAGCAACTGCATGGCCATACTAGCCTAAACATTCAGGTAAATGCATGCAAGCTGTTTAAAGATTAAAGCAAACACATAATAAAATGATTCCATACAAAGAGCAGCTTAAAGCAAGAACAACCAGTATTAGTCAGTCCTCCAGCTTTGCCATTTGCAGGCAGCACTATTAGTTTCCACCTTACTGAAGGATATCTTGCCTCTCTTCCAAATACCATTTCAGTTCAAGCAGCTGACAAGACTATAAGGGCTGTGAGTATTTCTGGAATCAACAAGTCTTCCTAGCATATGTACAGCCTGAAGTTTCAGTGTGTTGTCCATGATTCTACTGCTGTCAAGACAGCAGTCTACACAAGAAGTGTTCATGAAATTCCCAGCAAGGCTAGAAGGCCATTCTCATCTATTGAGCTGGTTTTAGCTGAGGTAGTTAATTTTCCTCTTTGTACTAAAACCACTGTTGATTTCATCATTGCTGAGCAGCATTTGCACTGCATCATGGCCTTTTCTGCTCCTCACCCCACCAGCGAGGGGGCTGGGGCTGCACGAAGACTTGGGACAGGACACAGCCATTGCAGCTCACCCCAGTTGACCAAAGGGATATTCTATACCATATGGCATCATGCTCAGCATATAAAACTGGAAGAAGAAGAAGGAAGGGGGGATCATTGAAAGCCATGGTGTTTATCTTTCCAAGTACCCATTATGCATGATGGAGCCCTGCTTTCCCTGGGATGGCTGAACACCTGCCTGCTCGTGGGAAGCAGTGAATTAATTCCCTGTTTTGCTTTACGTATTAAATTGTCTTTATCTCAAACCACAAATTTTCTCACTTTTCTTCTATTTCTCCCCCATTCTGCTGTGGGGAGAGAGCAAGTGGCTGTATGGACCTGAATTGCCAGCTGGGGTTAAACCATGACATCCATTAAACCCTAACCAGAAACCAGGAACAGACCTCTTCCTTGCTACAAAAATTAAGTCACATGTCCCCCAGTGTGAGTGATGAGCCAGATTCCTGCAAAAACCAAAGGCTTCTTTCTGCTTCAGTGGTCTCTGCCTCAGAGGTGCAATTATTCAGTAAACATCTTTGCTAGCAGGTTTTAAAAGCAGGAAAATATAGCAATGTCTGTGTGGATTTCAACAGGATTTGGGTTTATAATGAACATGAACACTTTCACCAAAATGTGTATCTGTGTAGCTAAAACATGCTTAAATGGCAGAGTGACAACCGAATCTGTGCATCACTGAAATGACAATAGCAACTGTTTGTGGAAAAAACTTCTCTGTAGTCTTAAGTCACGAAAGAGTCTTTATCATCGTTGGAATAGTCCATGTCTACCCTAAGTCCAATAATTACAGTCCAGTTAGTCACAACAGAGAGGCAAAATTGTATGTTGATAAACTCTTGGTAGTTCTTTCAATTTCTTCTGGTGCCTGGCTTCTGCTTTAGTCTAAACATTGTATTCAATACTTGCTCTAAACACTGGTTCCCTTCAAAGTTAAGAGACACTGAAATACATTAAGTCAAAGATCCAGTTTGCATTTTCTCATCTGATCTAGTTTGTGCTTTCTCACCTTCCCAGTGAATAAAACTTAAGCATAACCTGAAGTCCCTTTGTAGCATATTTTAATATAAATAAGCAAAAAAAGCCACAGGCATAGTACATACTCCAGGTACTCTCTAGAATAACAACATACTGGCATTTTCCTACCGTTTCCCACGGGGATAGTGCCGTACATATTCTCCCACGTCATGAGCAGCTACAGCCAGCACCTGTGGATCATCAGAAACCTCCAGAAGTTTTGTCAGGATTCTAGGAAAGAATTTGAAACAATCAAGTCCCAGGTTTTGGGTTGGTTTTTATTTTTTTGTTTTTGTTTTCTTATCTGTGAGGGGGTTTTAATCAGTAATAACTTAAAATAACAAAGCCCATAAGCATAAAAATGCTTTACAAGTCACCCAAAAAGTAAAGCTAGAACTTTTTCCAAACATGCAGTTGTACTTAATGAAACCAACAACCTGCCCTAATTAACAGAATTATTTAAAGTATTCACTAGAGTCAGTTTAGCAAGGTACATGCACAAATACCTATAACCAAGGATTACAAAATCTCTCCTTTTTTTATACTTTGGCTTCAAGACCAACAGTTCTGAGTTCTAGATAAGCTGCATTAAAAAGCAGCTCTGTCTGAACTCAAAGACAAAGAAGATGAAAACTATACTGATTGTAAATTACCTCAGTGCCACATGTTATTTTCTTAGCATGCACAGAAACACAGACCTGTAAGAAGTAGAAAACCGCTTCTCAACTGTCTGCATTTTAATTAAGTAGTTAAACCACCTTTAGTGGAAAACAGCTGCAAGTAACACTGTTCTCTAGCCAGTAGTGAGAAGGGGGGGAAATGACACAGATTATGAAGGTTAGGCACAGTTGAAAAGGTTAAACATACAGATCACTGGAAAATTAGATTATTCTATACCTAGTGAGATGAAAAATGTGTTCTAATCAGAGAAAGTCAGAAACAAGCTGAAAAATTCAACTGGAATTAAAAAAAGGACATCCTGGTAAAATTAAATTACCACAGCCACTGCCTCCCTAGAAGCCAGAAAGTGACAGAAAAAGCACTTCTCAAATGAAAAGAACCTTTCAACACAAAGAGGAAGCAGGAACTTGAACCATAACACTAATCAGATGACACCAAAGATCTATACAATATTGTTAAACAAAATACAAGTCCGCCATCAAAGTAGGCAATAGTAGCAGAAGGCACAAAAACAATTCTGTTTAACAGCAGTGTAAGAGTATTAGATTTAGAAAACTAATAAACAGGCAGATAAGGAAAATAAATTTATATGGCTTAAAGCAAGTGTTGTCTGTCAAATGCCTTACAATGCAAAAAACGAAGTTCTGAGATGCAAGAATCTCCACATCATGTTGTGGCAGAGGGTGGGTGGTTTTTTTGTAGGTTGGTTTGTTTGGTTTGGTGTTGTGGTGTTGAGTTTTTGGGGGTTTTTTTTTGAGAGTTCGGGGTGTGTTAAAAGAACTATTGAAGATCACTGTCTCTGTAGCAGCACAAGCACAATAAATTAAGTCCCAGAACAAGAAGAAATAAATACAGCAAAACATTGTAATCCCTACAGGAAATACTAAGCTTCAACATGAACTTCATGCTGCAGTTTCAGCATCTAAAATAGTTAAGTATAATCCTACATATTCAGCAATATGCCCTCAGGGAAGAATTTATCAGACTTTTGGTGAGGTGTCATGGCAGTCGACATGCACATAAAGCTCAGGATCACCTTGCTCTTGCCATTCCTTCTAACATCTCACATGCTCCACTCAACCTCCTGATTTCTGTTAGATCTGGCACTTAGAAGCAAGCACTGAACTGAAAGAACACCATGTATTTATTATCAGTTAATGACAATGAACATGAGACTACTAAGAGCCAGGCATCATTTCAGAACAGTTTCATACGCCACTCCTTGACTGCAAAAGAAAATATGAGCTTCAGATTCACTTCATCTAACAATCTATGTACTCCAAACCTAGTCCCAACACAAAAGAGACAGATTGCAACATAATGCACTGAGTCAAATTTTCAATGGAATAGTACCACAACTTTCAACTCCCAAATATCCAAGACAGGAGTTCATTACTCAAATCAACACCACCACACAATACCAAACTAAGATTAAGATATAGTAAAAACACTTCTAATCAAATCAAACCTGCATGCAAGTTAAGCTGGAGATATTCCCTCTATCATCAATACATTCAGACCAGCAAATAAACAATTCTGCTTTTGAACAGAAAAAACTAGGCATTCTAAAATAAGCAGGATGTTTTGACTTGCTTTCATTCTTGACACTACGTTGTGTTAAAATGTAAAACCTACGATAGATTCAGCTTCATGTAAACACAGAAAGTATTAAAAAATCATGTGATTCAAGACTTGAAGACTCACTTCAGTAGTTCATAATTCTTCTCATTTAGTCTTACAGCATTCTCCCGCCAAAACTTCTCAGACTTGTGCACAGGACTCCACTCCAGTCTTCCTGACTTGAGCTCAGAACTGTATTCATCAAAGGAGCTGCAACATAAGACCTAAATGAGATATTGGCCAAGCTTCTATGAACACATTGAACCATATGCCCAAGCCTGTCCCTAATAAAGATGGAGCTCAAATTGCTATGATGTATTTGGAAGTCAGTGCTCTGCAGAGTATGAGAATTGTTTCCTGTCTCAACATTTTATAAGTAAGAAAATGCATGCGAGGGAAGAAGAAAAAATTGTTTCCAGCCATACCCCTCTATCCAGCCCAAAACACTATTCCCAGAAAAAAAAAAAAAAAAAAAAAGGAAAAACCTAAGAGACACAAATGCAACATTTTGGAATTTAATTTGCTTTTTTGCTGGGTTTTTATGTTTTGCCTTCCTCAACCAAGAATTCCAGTCTTTACCTTCCATCCACTTAAACCTTTGACACTACCTACAATATGCACTTTAATTTAGGCACAAGAGCAAGAACTAGGTAAACACTAGCAAAAACTTGAGTTAATCTGGACAGTAGAACTTATTCTGATCAGGTAGTCTTCAGTTTTGACTGGAAATCCTTTAAGTCAAAGCCTTTACAAGTCCTTTAACAAATTATCAGTTACAAATATCACATACATAAGTGAAGATTTATTTTCTATTTAGCCTCTAAATACTGACAGACAATAGGAAACTAACAACCAGGACATCTCGGTATGCTTTATCTTACTAAATAGCATTTACATATCACAATTCTGTAAGTATTTTAGCCTTAAAAAATAAAAAAGTTCTACCAACATTCATATAACTGCATTTTTAAGTGCAGACTGCAAAGCATACCTAAGGTCCTGCACACTCTCACCAAGCTTGTCCAGTAGAAATTTGATATCTTCACTGATGTCTTCATCATCATATTTCTGCTGATCCAAATTCTCTAGCTGCTTTAAAACTTTACACTGAATCATGGCAAGAGCATATTCTTGGCGAGTTTCTCTCTCAGTAGATTTCTCTAACAAATTCTAGGGAAGTAAAGATGTATGTATTTTGTTTAAGAACAGACTACTTAGAAACAAAGCAGTATTTTTAAGAAATTCTTACTGGAACTTTTAAATTTAGTACATGACAAAATTGACCACTTCCTGAAATAATCTCTCTCTTCAATACTACAAAGTACTAATCCACCTGTTTAGAATATTTTCCACATGAAATTGAGGTGACTACAAAGACTATTCAAAGAAAAAGGGCAGGTTTATATCCCAAATACCAGAATCTCCACCATAAACAACTACTTTTATCTTGGATTATCATGTTAGCTTTCTGTGCAGCAATAGCATAAAGCAAAGAGCCTTAACAAAAAATAACCTGAAATCTTATTTCCAATTCAAAGTTACCATCTGGATTAGATCAGCTCTTTTCAAGTTTGGGAATATTCCAACTAGACATTTTTATTCAAACAGAAGCTTGTTGGTAAGATTGGAATTACAAGCACAGAATGCAATAGTCAAGTTCCAATGTCATTTATTCATTACATTTCTACCCAATTTAATCAGCTTTCAATTATGTTTTTCAATCAGAGCTGGCCGCCTGCACTTTTTGATAAAGCTGGAAACACGAATCTCATATAAAAAACAAAGTCCTTAACAAACAGAACATGTGTTCATGTAAATAAGACTTAACATCTACCAGAAATAAGCAGTGAAACTATACAGAAGGAATTTGACTGCATCACTCTCGTCACACAGCTATTACACTTAAGGTTTCTTAGATATCAGACATCCTATTAGTTACTGAGGCAGAACACTGCAAATCAATTTTAAAACTTGCAAACTAAAAAAAAGTCATATTACTGGTTTTAATGCCCATATACAATTAGCTTTAACATGCAAAAAAAAAGCCACCCCCAGTTCCTATTTCAGTAAGAGAACTAAAAGGTAATTCACAGAAAGTAATGCTAATTTACTTAGAGTTAAAACAGCTAATGACAGTAAATGAACAAATAATGAATCTTAAATAAGAAAATTCAACAGGTTCAAGGAGCAGGTAGATAAAGCTTCCGAAGAACTCCTAGTTAAGATCATTGCAAGCAGATGTGGAAGTTACTCCAAATATTATTATCTATCTCATACAGCAGTGAGATACTCAAGCTTTTCATAGTAAATTTGAAAGGATATGTTAACAAAGTAAAAACACAAACACATGACTATACAGAATGGATCAGTAAACTGTTCAGTAATAAAAACTGAAGTCTTAAGGTGTAAAACTAGTTCTAGGTAGGAAACAGACGTAGAAGGCAATAAAAGCGTGAAAATGAGGGGATAAAATATTAGGTAGAGAAAGTAGTAGATTCAAAGAGACAGGAGTGCCCAATACTTGTTGCTTGATAGAAAAAATTATTTTGCAGTTATATACCTCAGGCAATTAAATTGACAAAAAGGTGAAATAGGTAAAATTAGGAGAGATCAAGTAGTAGAGAAGACATCCAAGTTGCCAAGACTCACGGAGCACCTTCAGTAATGCACAGACAGATTTGGGGAATCATCAAGCCTAGTCTTTCATGCAATTCCCTCCCCGCCCCCCCATAAACTGACACTGTGGCATCACACACAAGAAAAGGACTATTTTGCCTCTGCTACCTATTTTAATTTTGCTTCAGAACTCACAACTCTGATGTCTAATTTCTAATCTGTTATGTTCCTGGCTGCCAGTTAACAACTCATCTTCATGCCAACATAAGTCCTTAATGTTGGAGAAAGGCAACAGCTAAGTTACACTCCCCATAGCCTGTAACAGAAACACCTTATTCTTTCTTAGCCTTTATTTAAAAATCTTAGCTTCATTTTTGCTTCCTCTTTTGCCTACTGCAAAACACAGTAAATCTAAGAACTAGCAATTATTTCTCCTACTTTTTATGACCTCAGAATAGGAAGAAATTGGATATAGACTGCTGAGCTTCTCAGCTTTTTCTCTTTTTAATTTTTTTTCCCAGTCTGTCTTGCTGTATGTCCCTGCTTAATCCTAACATTAAGATCTTTAAGAACACAACATCTACAGAGTAAGAGTAGTAAGAATATATTGTAAGAATAGCTCCTACCGAGCATCTCATACCACTGTACTCCTTCAACAAGACAAACAGCAGATTCTTATGATCTGCCTTGTCCAGAAATCTTTCAGTGGCAGATGTTTTCAGATAGAGACACAGAGTAAGCACCTTCACACAGCTTATCATTGCTAATCAGTAAGTCAGTAAGCAACAATTTCCCTCTCCCCATTCTGACTTGCTTGACTCATTTACTATTGGAGCACAGTCCACATCCAGGAAAACCAACAGCTTCCAAGACCTACATTTCCTTCTCAGGGTACCAAGTGTTGCTTTAAAACAGGACTACAAGTCGTTATAGCATGCTGTATTATTCACAAGACTTGACAAGCAAGCACATAAAACTAGGAGCATCCATGAACACAAAATGGTACTGTCACAGTGAAAACATCAAGCCTAGGTACTCCGTTATTCCTAATTATCTTAAATAGGACCAGTGATTTGCAGGTAATGCAGACACAGTAAGTCAGTTAATCACTCCTATATGGGTATTCTCATCTGTGTTTACAGATCCACCAAGAAAAGATTTTTGGACTTGTAGATAAAAATAATTTCTCAGTGGGACAAACATATGTATTCAAAATAATATTTTGTTAATTAAAGCTTCATAAGGTAAGATTTATCAGCTATTAGTAGCTCCAGGGTTTTACAGTAGTACCAGTAGGAAAAAGAACCTTGAATTAAGAAAGAGAAACCATTAGTGCCTGTGTTAACATTGGTTTTTTTAGGCAACCTTATTTTAAGAAGGCATTGAGTAACAGATATCTATTACTAGTAATAGCACGTCTATTACCTGTAGCAAAACTCAAGTTTACAAAAAGAAAAACCAAAAAAACCCCAGAGAATTAAGCTTCCAATCAGCTTATTGATATGGTCCACCAGAAACAGCTGTGCATCAGCAACATTTTGAGACCTAGGAATATGTGAGAGAAGCACAGCATGACTGCAGTCAACAGATACATACCCGAAATGCTGCAAGGATGATTCTGGTTACTTTCTCTTTGACAGATTCCTGAAGAATATCGGACAGCACGGGAACAATATTGTACCGACGAAGATATTCACACATTTGAGGGCTAAATGCCAGCAGCCACACAGAGAAAATCATCTGATACTGGAGCTGAAAACCGCATTTGTTGCTCAAGACGCCCATGATGCTAAGAAAATTGACATAGCGCACATTTAATTTTTAAATAATGATTACACTGGTTGCATTGCTCCAATCTGAAACACTAAAAGAAATGGTAACAGGAACTCATTGGAAAGAGCTGCTGAGGATGAGCATACACAACACACACTTCACAGTAATCTGCATGACTATTTATCACTGTACAAGCAGCTTGTTCAGAAAGCCATCTTTTAAAGATATGGTTTTTTTCTCCTTAGCCTTAGAGCCATAAAGCAGCTTTTCCCATGTGAACTGATGTGGTACAGTATCCATCTTCTGGTGCACCAAGACGGTTTTTCTACTGGCATGTTTAAAGCATTATTTGTCCTTCTAGAAGAAACAGAGAAACACACAGCTGCTCCTTCAGAGTTAAGAAGGAATAAACAGAACAAATCTACACAAATTGAACTTCTTTCCTTAATTGTACTTGTCCAAGGAGTGTCTGAAATGAGCTGAAGTATTCATTATTTAACAGTGAGTACTCAGAAAATCATCACAGATAC
The DNA here is from genome assembly GCF_000691975.1 of Corvus brachyrhynchos. Classification (NCBI taxonomy): domain Eukaryota; kingdom Metazoa; phylum Chordata; class Aves; order Passeriformes; family Corvidae; genus Corvus; species Corvus brachyrhynchos. The sequence goes on from NW_008236767.1 coordinate 4,760,877, forward strand.
GAATATACAAAGTACTGTAGAAAAAAAATAGTATCACAAGATCTCCAAGAAGACATCATGCAGAAGGTTTGTTAAGCTGAAGTTTTGAAAATTTAGTAAGCAATTTACAGGTCCATTCTGAAATAGCTAGCTCAATTTAAAATTTTAAACAGAATCTACATTCAAAAATCATTCTTACCAAGTTTAAGACCAGTTCAAACATGGTGAAACACAGGCTTATTGTAATGCTTTAATACTTGATTTAAAAGCTTCCTTGGTTTCAGTAGTATCATCTTGACACATATGAACATCACTTGAAATTTTACTTCACTAGTAATTCTGACTTTTCTCCATTTCAGTGTAAAGGGGTATCTGCCATTAAAGTGCAAATCATGTACCAACCATCCCCAATAGAGGCATGGATGGCAGAAGTATTATTTATAGGCAAGCATTTTTTAAATAAGATTAGTGCCAAGATCTTAGCCTAACGCAAATGTATTTATTAGGAGAATTGGATAAAAGAATGACCTACTTGAAGCCAGATGTGGAAAAAAATTGGTCTTAGCTCTAGAAAATGTTTCTCCTTTCACTAATGTTTTCAGACAGAGAAATTCCAAACTCAAAAGACTAGGATGATTAGCAGAAACTCATTTCATTAGTCTTTTTCTATTAAATAATAAACAGAACATCTTCAGCTGAACACAAATTGTTATATAACTGTTCAGATACATACTTAAACAGTTCTTCTTGAACAGGAATTAAAGCCTCAACAGTGCAAGTTTCATTTGTCTATTTGACTGTGTTAATGTTTGAAAACAAATCTCTTTTGTACTCACAGAACACCTCCCTACCACAAGAGAGTTCCATTCAAAAAAATGGTCACTGGGGTATGCACTACTGTAAGTGCAAGTATATCCATATAAATGGAAATAGATGCTCACCAATTGACTCCATCTGCTTCTACCCATGCAAAGCGGTATTCATTGACCCTGAGCATCAGCTGCAGACATCCAGCAACACACTGCACATACTGGGAACTCTGGGTGAAAAGAACAACACATCACTTCTTGCAAGAAGAGTCAGGTAGTAAGTGCTGAAGTACAGTTTTCCAAATTAGGCTTTAATGGCATAAAAGGAGAAGAGTTCTGAATATTAAAGAAGTGTTATGCAAGTGATACCACTTTACATCAGAACATTTGAACATGCCTTCCTTCAGTATCTATGAATGAAAGCTGTCTTCTGTTTGAATATATTTGCCAGAACCTGTTTTTCTCTCTTCTTAGTCAATTGTCAGCATTACCTTCACTAATACTAATCATACATTAATCAGATGTGCTGCTGATAAAATGCTGTTTGCTTTCTTCCTCCCTATAAGCCTTTTCCTTGAAAGTCTCATGGTAGCTCTCTCACATAATACAAGATCAACCTTTCAAACATTTAATGAAGTAAAGAAGTTAGGCAATCCCATATGAAAAGAGAGGAGGCAATAAACAGAACTGAAAATAAAGAGTAACTCATTCTTTGTCTCTCATGAGAGATTTAAGTCCTTTATGTAAAAACTAAGTCTGTGCATCTGGGCTCAAATCATCTAGAACATCAATTTCCCTGAGAAAGTATTCATTTGCACACCCCGTGCAAATAAAACAGCTATAAACACACAGACAGCTCTCCCACCCCAAATAATGCATTCATTTATCTGCATCAGCAACCCATGTACTATTGAACTTGGAGTTTTCTTTTTAAAGAGTCTGTCATAAAAGCATTGTCTTCCAACACTATTATAATTGAAATTTCGTAATAGATTCCAGCTCTCATTTCCTGTATAAAATGCTACAACTGCATCTCTAATTTATTCTGAAATTAGCCAGGGCCTGCTTGAAAATCCTGCATAAGCTAGATCTGAAATCTGAACACTAATGAAGTTAAGACAATACTTACCCAGTTTAATTATCCTAGAACATATCTGCACTCTCAGTTCTGCTGCTCTGGGACCCTGCCGTGGCACAGCACATTTGTGCAATGCCACAGTGCAATGAATACAGATTTCTGAGCAAGCCAGAGGAGCTCACAGCTCCACAGTAAGTGGTGGTGTGTACTGTGCAACTATTTACTCTTTTATGGCTGTAAGAGGGCTGCCAGTCTAACAAAACCTAACACAGTGGCACACAGATCTGCACATGAAATACTGAAATACTTCAACTTCCATGCTCAGCCCATTGTTTTACACCCACAGTTGTGCACAAGAGTCTTGCCTCTTTTCTACTTTAATCCCCAGACAGGGTAATTTAAGAGGCTCTCCTCTAAAGGAAGCTAACACTTTGAAGCCACGACTACATTTACAAGAACAACAAATCCCAAGTTAAGTCTTCTGAGAAACTGTGACCACTTTCAGGCTGCAAAAGGAACAAAACACCAAACTGAATTCCACTCCAGATTCAAGAACTATGATAAACTTCCTCATCATGCCACACCACCACAGAAAATCCAGTTAGGATGATCATTTGCATTTCTTATACTGCCACAGTTCATCTCGAAGCTCGGCAGCTATTATAGCTACATGAAATTCAATACTAAAAAAAAATATTGATGCAAAAAGGACACTATTTTCCTGTGAATTCAAGCTATTCAAATATGAAAAGCTTACAGCTTTGAAAGCACTCTTGCGATTTCATGCTACAGTGGTTTAGGGGCAACATCAGCTTTAGTATCTGATGTGCCCTTTTCTAAGTCCTGCACAGCACAACAGCCAAAAGCTTCTCAGTTTCAGGTTTCTTCTACAAGTCCAACACCTCAGTGGTAAACAGACAGTACTGAATCATAAAATCATTTGGGCTGGAAAAGACTTCTAAGATCACCAAGTCAGGGGCTCAGAACTGTTGAATATTAAATTAATTTTGTATGATTTGTTCAAGTGTCAACAAAGAGAATCTTAGTTGATATCTACAGCTTCAACAAGACAAACTACCTTGTAAAATATACACTTCCACTGCCAACGTTCTATGTGAAATCAGTGTTTAAAAATACTTTTGTTTCTTGGCGCCATCACCTGGCACTCTGTTGTACAGTTCTGATTCCAAGTACTTCTTATCACCGGCACCAGAAGAGATCTGCACCTTAATCCGAGGAGTGGATATCACCTGCCCAAAAATAGCAGATTGACAGATTTCAAAGATAAACTCACATCACTTGTGGAGACTGCTCCTGTATCCACAGAACCTCCTGTACCACGTAGTTTCTAGGAAAAGATAAAATAAAAGTTTAAAATCAGAGTTGCTTTTCACCCTTAAGCAACAGTTGTTACCAAGTTTCTTTCAGTTCTCCAACCCTTCTAATCATAAGAAAAAAAAATTTAGAATCCATTAGATATTTTTCCTGCTTAATATATTATTGCAATATATTGTATTTATTTCACACACACACTTCTTGTCTAGAACAAGATGCTTGGAGCTGATTCTGGTATATCAACACTTAATTTTTAATTATTTAAGTGTGGATTAACTCAAGGTATTTATTTATCTTAGCATCTGCAACCTGTACTCTTGCATCTTTCTGAAGGAAATTCCAACTTTAAGATTCTCCTTCCAAAGGGAAAAAATAAAACTCCTTTTTAATAAGCCCAGTTTAGAAAACTATGAAAAATATACCATTACTAAACGTACTGAATGTTTCTCGGCTCTCCAGAATCCACTTCTACTACAACACTAAGAGAATGAGTGACAAATCACTGTGTTTTGAAGGAAAAATGTCCAAAAATGAATACAAGGGAGAATGATTCATCTTCGAAGGACAAGCCAGAAGTGGTTCATACTGAGCTAATGCCATAAAAACATTGTCCAAATAAGTCAGAATTTATTCAGTTTCAAGAGACAGGACTAAAAGCAAAAGCTTTGTACTACAGTAAACTGGGAAAAGGTTTTGAAATTCAATTTCTGCTGCCATGTGATTTTTCTTGCAGCAAAAAGCTCTGATAACCAAAACAATAGAAGCAAGACAAGAAAAACCTTATCTTGTATTTTCTCAGTGTCCAAAAGAAAAAAAACTGTTAACTAACAGAAAAAGCAAAAAGCTTTATCATTAATTTACATTTCAAGGACTAGAGTAAAACATTAAACTACCAAGTTAAAAACTAAGTGTTTGAATAAAGAACACTTAGCTTTAAAAATGACAAAATAAAATTTCCTTTTAAAAAAACAAACCCAAAAATATACCTCTTGTTTGCACATTTATACATTCATATTCTTGAAAAAAGTTTCCAAAGTTACTGTAAAGTTTAAACAAAAGCAGCTTTTTACCTGTGAACTAAGCTGAGTTTTAATCCAGTTGAAATAGTAATTCAAGTCACTGCCTTCCATAAGCTCCCTCCCCCAAGCAGCCAGTTTGGCAATAATTCTTGCTGCCTGAAAGAGAATACAATAAACAGATGTTTTTAAACACAGCAATTTCAGAACTCAGTGAGAAGTCCTGTAAACTTTGGAAACCAAGTTTAGATGAAAGACAGTCCCTTGCAGAAATCTACCTGTTTTCTATGTAGGGGACTCTTCATGCCCAGTAATGTTTTTTCTGTTCAGCTTTCTGCTGCTTCTACTTCCAGTAACTCATTTATTTTCATGATGTTATCAGTTACCTGTAGCTGTTGAAGCTCACAAGGCACCAGTAAAGAACTCAGAAGGAGTTGGAGGGAAGCCGTCGATGGGCTACTGCTGTATGACACCGCTACAGTCAGAAATCAATCAAAAGCAAGACACTTGATGGCCTAACACATGCAGGCTTGATTTAAGCAATTGTGCCAATACAAATGATAACAGAGTATTGAAGGTTTTTTGTACTTAAACTGAAGGAAGTCATCTACAAGAAGGGAGAAGCTTCAAGCCCAGAAAAAGAAGAGCAGGAAAACAAAATGGAAGGTAGAATTTAAGAATGAAGTTGGGGAATAAAAACGTGGTCAGGTTAAGAATTTTCATGATGCCTATGACCCAAGAATACTTAAAACAAGTTTATTTCTACATCAGTCTTTCCAAATTATAATTGACGTAAATTTATGTTGCAGCCTGAAGCTTATATCCAAAAGCATTTGAGTCAGCTTATATACAAACAGGCAGTGTAACCAAGATTTTACTGACGCAGGGATTCACTTGCGTGCACACAGTTCCATGATGCAGTGAGGACACTATTCCAGCCACCCTTCCACCTTACTGCATTCACATGTGCAGCACCACCACCACTGATTTCTTGAGGGATTACTAGTGTGAGCCTGGAACAACAATCTCTACACCAAAATGTGTCCAATCCCCTTCTGAATTAAACAAGCCCATAAAATCCCTCAAGCTTTAAAACACGAGATACTAGCTCTCTAGTCAACCGTGCTTCTGAGTTAAAACTGCTACCTGGCCCCTGAATGAGAGACCATTTATGCTCAGCAGAATTTGAGCCTACACAGAGGATGAGTACTTGTATCTGCTTAAGCAGATGTAATGATGGGGTATCAAAAGCCTTCCAGTGTGCATAGTAAAGAGGAAAATAAAATAAACCCAACAAAAATAAGACAATCCTAAAACTTGGTTTTGAAAACATTCAAGTGCTTTTAAAAAACATGCACAGTACTAAAAGGTGTAATAAGGCAGCAAACCTAGTGGATCCACTCAAGGTGGATTCACGTCACATGAGATTCTTCGTGACTTGTTAAATTATTTGTATATTTCTGCAGTACGTAAATAAAACAATATCTGAATAACACAAATCTGAGTAGAGAAATGCTGACCATCAAAATTTCTATACCATACATTTAAAAGCCACCATTCCACGGAGATTAAATAGTTTGTACTGCAAGGGTCTAAAAGTTATGCTTTACCTGCATATTTGGGCAGTCACAATATTTGACTGCTCAAACTGCAGTTTTGCAGGATGGGTCTTCAGTAGTATTACCACCAAAAAAACCACAAAATAAACCACACTGACCAAAAAAAACCCCTAGCCACCTCCTCCCTCAGCTACACCAAGAAACAGGATTCACATCCATGCAGTCAACCAATTAGATTAAAAAATTAATTAATTAAATAAATAAATAAATCAAGCCTGACATTTTTCTTGAGAACATGTCAGCACACTGTTCAAATTGCAGTACAGCCCCAAACACAGTTGCACTGGCCACATCCCAGGGCAAACAGCATGGCTTGCTCAGTGTCCTGGAATCCTTGCACCCCTTCTGCCACTGCAGCCTAATGCAGGCCAGGTGTGTGGGTTTGTAGTTTGAGCCTCTGATTTGGCTCTACCGTATCATGCCAGCACAAACATATACAGTGAAGAATAATCCATAGCGGCGTGGTTTTCTCTTCCTCAAGCCATAATGTAACTTTCATTGTTGGAAACTGTGGTCTCCACTAGGAATTTACAGTAATAAAATCACATTTTTGCCCCACAAGAAAAAAAACCTGCTGAGATGAAATGGCCAGTTCTCACCACTGATGACAGCAGAATATTAGGATTCCAGAAAAGTTACTCCATATACAGGAGCAGCAAACACTAGTAAAGCATAGCAGAAACCGCAAACTGCACATGGGTGTATTGGGTTTGGCTGGGATGGACTTAAGTTTTCTTCAGAGCATTCCATATGATGCTGTGGTTTAGACTGGTGTCCAAAACAGTGCTAGTAACATACCAGTGTTCTAGCTGCTGCTGAGCAGCACCTGCACAACATCAAGCGCTTCTCTGTTTCTCACTCTACACTTTCAGTGAGTCAGCTGGTAATCTGAGCACATGAGAAAATAAGGTTCACCGAGGCAGACATTTCCATTGCACAAGATGAGAACTTAAATTCTAGTATTTGTACAGCATTGACTGGCAGCTGTGATAAACGTTTTTCCAGTATGTTTTACTGTACTTATTAATTCTAAAATCCCTGCTTTTCTGAATTTTTTAAATCTGCCCTAATCTCCCAGAAATAAACCAATGTCAATAAACAATGTAACTTTGCTTTTTAAAATGTGGTTAGGCAAAGCTTGTATTAAGAATGACCCGTCTAACCTATAAGAGGAAAACTTTCCAGTCCAGGCAGAAGTTTAGCTTCAAATTCCAAAATCTCCTGAAGAAAAATAGAACTAGCATTTTTCTCTACCATCTTCAGGGACAGGTTCATTCAGAACTTACCATATGCACAGTGAAGAGATCTTGTCGATTCAACATCGGCAGAAAATAGGACCATGCAGTGTTTTTACCACGTTTTGCATAATCAAAGAAGATGCAAACACGCTGATGATTTTCCTGTAAAAATTGAGAGAGAGGAAGAGATGACAGACTTCTAAAAGCATTCAACATAGAGCAGTTATTTGCTCCTTGTTATGTTGGCATAAATTATCAGAGTGTATCCTAGCTTGTGAGAGCCCATGGAAATTTTTCAGTTAGACAATTACTTGTGGATACAGTTCATTTCAGCACTCCAATATTAAGGTTGGAGATTTGGGGCGGAGGAAACAAACCTTGAATCCTCAGTTGTATCTCAGTACTCCAATACCTGCTTGAGCAAAAAGAAATATATTCTTTTGAACATGCAAGTGGAGTAAGGCAAATGAGAAACAAGCTAAATACTGTCATTTTTTAAGAGGAACACTACTTTTCATCCAATCAATTATGCTTGATTGAAGTCCATACAAAGTTTTCAACATATTTCTACTTCCATGCAAGAGCCTGTTGTTCAACTTCTGCTACAAGTGAAACCTTGGGGGTGTAAATTAGCCTTTCCATTCCTCTCATCTTCTCTCCCAGATGAGGCTGCAACTGATTCAGCAGTTATCTCAGGCAACCTGCATATCTAAAAGAGCACACACTCACCAAAGGTCTGTTCTCCAGGGCTCCTACCCTGAGCCACAAGAGACCACAACTACCTGAGCCTTTTTAAGTATTTCCCCTAATAATCACTATATAAAGCAGCTATTACAGTTCTCCTTATAGCAGGCCAGAGAATAGGCCATACAATCATAAAGGCAAAAGAAAAGCTCTGCTGTTTCCTAATAGGCTAGAATATAGACGGACAGTCTCCCAGAAAAATCTAGCATTTGAATTCTTGCTTTTCCTCAAGGATTTCCATATGCTTTCCAATCTGGTGGATTGGAAGCTTTCCTTCTGAAGAGATCTCCCCATTGAGGTTAAACTACTGCGACCAAGTACACAACTCGTTTCAAGGAAGGCAAATGAGAAACAAAAGGGTAGTATCTCAGTCTCCACTATCCAGACATTTTAATTTTCAAACTCCCCTAGACAGAAAGGCTTTTCTCCATCAGTTCTGCACCCTATTATTATCTCTAGGGACCAAGAACCAGCTAGGCAAGCCTCCTTGTTGGAATATGATCCATTAAGCACAAGATGACCTGAATGCATCCATGATCCAAACAGTGGCATCTTACTAAACCTTAGAACTTCAACCAACCCTTCCTTGAAAGTAACGGTCTTTACCTCAAAACACAAGTTTTCTCACTTTTACTCTTCCAATTCTCTTCCCCATCCCACTGCTGGATGAGTGAGTGAGTGGCTGCGCGGTGCTTAGCCGCCAGCTGGGGTTAAACCACAACAGTACTGTACCACATGGGATGCAAACTGCTGCCCTGATCACTGACTGGGGAAGCTCAGATGTCACCAGTAATCTGCCAGTTATAACCCTTACAGTGACCCATTCTCTACAAGGCATGTGTAAAAAAGCACCCAGAAATGTTTTCAAAGTTTGTTGTTCAAACTATGAAATAAATAAAAAAGTAAGATCTCAGGAACACATAGCCTTTGGTGGAAAGCTTTTACTCTGTGAGGGCCTGTTTGATGAGAAACGGCAGTTCGATCAAATAAATCAGTTAGCATCTGCTTGTGCTAAACAGTCTCGCTAAAATAGATCAAAACTTAGCAGATCTATGAGTTCAATTTACAACATAACTAAGGAGACAGACAAGTCTGGAAGCAGAAATGCTGAAATAACTTTAGCATGCTGTCAGTCAGAAGACTCATCTGGTTTGCTGTTAAGGTACAGGATCAAGACAGAAGGGAAGGAGTGGAAAACTCCCCACGGCCCTGGAATATGTAGTGTTGCACCTTCCTAGGAAGCTACTGACTACACTGACAAAAAGAAAATTCTGAAGCTCTCTCACATCAACAGTTGAATAATTTAGCAGCTGTCATTTCTGAAGAAGCATAATGAAGGTCACTCGGGTGGTACTGCTACCTGCACCAGCTACAGGGTAGATTCTTAAAGATTTCATAAGTAACAGACTGTGCAGTGTGACAAGGTCACTAATCCCAAGAAATTGTTCCAAGAATTTATCAGATGAAGAGAATAAGAAATGTTTCCTCAAGGATGCTAACACTCTCCACCTTCAGAAGTAAGCAGAATGGCAATAATCTTAGACAGTAAACACCACGCTAATTTCACACTTGCCAGCATTCAAAAGAAATCTCTTAGAAAGGTCATAAAACCAGTAAGTACAACTGCTGGAACAATCCTACACACCCAAGTGGGCTTTTGGTGAGCTCAAAACACAGTTGACATAATTTTTACCACCTCACAAGAGAAGCACAGAAAGATGATAGAATAACCACAGTCAGTCATAATCAGACAAAAGCTGGATACTGCTACCTGTGATAGTTTCTCGAAGTTTCAGCTATCAAACTCGGCTATTATTTCTCTCATGAAACTGCAGCAAACATACTTTCTCAAGGCAAATTTTACACAGAGTCAATGGCACTATGACAGGCCATGTCCTTGAATAATTTCTCGCTTAAAATCTTTGAATGTACTGAATTAAGATGAGTCAAAGACTGGAGACTTCATATTCACTACAGGAAAAATGGGGCAAGACTATTTACATGAGCATGTATTGACAGGACAAGGGGGAATGGCTTCAAACTGGGAATAGGTTTGGATATTAGGAAAAGATTGTGAGGCACTGGAACAGGTTGCACAGGGAAGTTGGGGATGCCCCATCCCTGGAGCTCTTCAAGAACAGGTTGGATGGGGCTTTGAGCAACCTGATCTAGCTGAAGGTGTCCCTGCCCACAGCAGGGGGGCTGGAACCAGATGACCTTCAAGGTCCCCTTCCAACTCAAACCATTCTACAATTCTATGATACTGTTCTTGTGCCCAGGCAGTCTGCAGAGACCCTGCCCTAAACTCACAGTCTCACCTTTATTGGCCACTGTGCTGCTCTCTGACAAAAATCTTACACCTTAAAAACGTGCAGCCGGGGTTCATAAGGTACCACTGGCAGTATGTTCCATGCCCAGATCATGACCAAAACAAAACAGAAGTCCCGTTTCAGCCTTGTTGAGTAGAGATGTCACAGGTTAGGAAACTGAGATAATGCCATGTGGATGCCTGCACACAAGCCCTCTATGCCAGCAGCAAGACATCCCTGAATCATGCACACACACAGAGCATTGCAAAAGTCAGTGCAGCCTTTTGGATACTGAAGCAGAATTTCTAAAGTGAAACATGCATTCAACTTCAAACAAAAGCAAATATATAGTGTCCACCAACATCTCTATTCTCCTATGTCACTATAAAGCCTGAATAATTTAAAGCCATTATGTTTAACATTAAGAATTCCATACCTGCCACTTCTGGGGCAGGGTAAGGCCCAAAATACAGCCATGTCATAAAGTCAAGAAAACACATACATCTAACCACTTATGACAGAAACAACACAGCAAAAGAGAGGTTTCTGTGACTACCAAGAACTATTCCATCTGTTCAAGAGTGGGCCAGTGAAAGCATTACCTGTGGGGTACTAATTCCACAGCACAGGAGATTATATCAGCTGTCATACTGTAACTGCAGACTATGTGCTAATCCCAAAGCACATTAGCAAAACAAGACCTATGAACACTCACAAGAAGTCCTGAAAAAGGGGAAGTGAAATGATGACTTTGCTGGCCGCTGATGCACAGAAAGCAAGACCCATTCCTCACAAAAGTAGCTGTAATAAACAGAGTTCTCACACACTGAGCCAAAGTTTGTCATCCAATGTGTCAACCAATACAAGGTATTCCCAACTGAGTGTCCTAATCAAGGAATGACTCTGAGGCTCATTTTCATCTTCTCTGCTTCTTGATGTTTGTGTCACACTTGAAAAAAAGTAAAACTAGAAGAGAAAAAGTGACCAAGCTACAGATGAATGAATTGGTGCCGCCACCACTAGCTATTATCCTGTTATCCTACATGTCAGGGCACTCACTTAAGGCTCCTAATGCGCAGACAGGCACCTTAAAGAACACCATGGTCCCCATGTTATACAAACATATATATATGTTTGCATGGAGAGGTTCACAGTTTTCAACTTGCCTGTTGAAATACTGAATAGTCAGAGCTGGAATTAGAACTCACATTGTTCACCTCCTATGGCAATATCCTAAACCAATAGCACTAGACACATTTCAGTGCAACCTTGCACCAATATAACATAAAATAGGAGAAGAGAAACTATCAAACACAGATAGTTTATGTGAACACTAAGAAAAAGCCTCACACAACTCAACCCATCTTGTTACATCACTCCAAATGCCTTCTCTCAGCCTCCTTCAGAGCAAGGAAACATAAAAGTGGGATTATCTGATTCAGTAAAGCCTCCTCTTGAATTGTCCCAGTCAGCTCAGCAGTCCTGAGACCAAGTTTAATAGCCTACTCTTATAAGCCACTGTTGTCCACAGCTACAAAGAGCTCTATGTTACATTGAATAAGAAGTTCCTGGTTTATAATTAAACCATGCAGAATTTCAGAACATGTTGTCCTAAACAACCTAACCTATGATGGAAACCTAAAGCTGCAGAAACGACACCTTCTTGCTGAGGGTGGCCAAATTAACACCTTCATAAGAAAAGCTTCAACAACCTCAAGTGTGAAGTCATATCCTCCCTACACCACAGGAAAAGGCTGAGGTCACAAGTCACAGAATCTTAGAATCATTTAGATTGGGAAAGACCTTTAAGATCACCAAACCCAACCATTAATCTAGCACTGACAAGTCTACCACAACATAAGCCAATATATCAAATATAAAAAGTATTTAGAAAAAAATTCTGGAAATTAAGATCACATAAAATGAAACCACTATGCAACACTAGCCTTAACATCCAAGTTTTGCATTAAACATGGTTGAGAACCAACAGACAAGCATACAATTTCGTTTTATTACCAGAATTCAAACATACTACAAGACGAAGTTACCCTTACAACTTTAGGTCTAACATTTAATCTCTGAAGACAAGATCTGAAAATTTAATAGAATATTTTTAACACAGTATGACAAACACCTGAAGATACGTGAATTACACTAAGGAAACATTCAAGCATGCATTTAAAGACTTAAAAATAATACAGATTATTGACCTACTTGCAGCATATCATCAACCATAGTCAGAATGTACTGAACAGTCTGTTCCTTGGAGATGTGAGTCATCAAGTTTATAAATGTTTTAGCACACTAGAAAAATAAGACAGACATTAAAATGAATATTAGCAATTGTCTTCATTCCTTTTGATAATATAAAACAGGACCTTATTAATTCACAGTTGTCTTACATAAGCATTGAGCATCCCAACATCTTATTCATTTACAGTAAGAGATGAATAAATTTGACATTATCTTACAAAGATAATTTTCTGTCACATTGGTTGTTACCCTTTACAAATTCTTTTATGGCTTTCAAATTAAATACGTACTTGCTAGGGAAAGCCACCAACCTGCTTTGTTGAAAGTCAGATTAGAAAAGTCTCCCTCAGCATCATTTTTTTTTTATGGTAGTGAGAAGATCAAGTAAATTGACAGAACAGCAACTAAGTCAGACATAGTACAAAAAAAGTTTCAGCAACTTGAATGGGAGGGAGGAAGACAGGTTACTCCTCTGTTCACTTACTATATACCTTATAGAGAAATCTTTGTTCATCTTTGAAGAATATCACCATTTCAGCAACAGGCTGAAATAGTTACATTACTTTTTACACTTCCTCCTTCTCCTTCACCACATTCAACTAAAACTGAGAGAAAATGGAACTCTGAACTGCTACATCGTAATTATATAGTGACATGTAAGGCATACCACATATGTTTCTGTTACTATGGAAACTCTGAACCAGTACATAACAGTAACACAGTACAATTTGGAGAGAAAAGAAATACAAAACCAAAACAGAGAACAGCCTAAAATTGAAGTAGAAAAAACTGATAGAAATTTTTGTGTGTTGAATGCATCTACTCGTCCCCTTCCTCCCTGCCTCCCCCCAATCCTCTGGATGTCTGATACTCTGTGCTAGAACCTCAGGGTGAGATTCTACTGATTCAAATATCATTAAAGTGTCTTTGGGCATCCTGCCTGTACTCCTTTAAGGGCAAAAGCCTGATTCAGTCCTGAATCAGCTCTGTCCAATGCAGAGGTCTCATATCTTACCATGCCTAAAATGACACAAGACACCCATGTCTAACTGAATCCACCTTAGCAGACAGTGGATTCAATGCTGTAACTAAATTAGAATTGCTTAGCTAATAAGCACCAATCTTACTGGTAGCAGCTGTCATCAATAAACTATAAAGAAAAAAGCTCAAAAAAAAAAGTGACTCAAGTACAAGTGTGCATGATTAAGCAAACTGGGATGAGGAAAGACTTGAGCTAGCTTGTCTCACAACAGAGTCGAAGTCAGATGACATTTAACAATTATTTAGTAGGTTTTAAAAATAACAAAATAACTTCCAACCTATATCTAAGGAAAAATAAAAGAATCACAATAGAAAGCTTTATACTTATTTCACAACACCTTAACTGTATACAGCCAACAATAAAGAGTTGGTACGAAAATTTCCATCCTCCCCAAAAGAAACTTCATTAAAAGAAAGTTACTTGGTTGCCTTCTGTTTGCAACAACTCCTGTTTTTCTTCTGGATTTCTTTTCTGTTCAAATCTTTGAATAAATTCACAGTCTTCACCTGAAATCATCTGACCTCTGAAAAACAAAACATGAAACCGTAAGTAACTTGAACAGTAAATTGGAAATAACTGTACTGAGTTCACATGGCAAGGCTTTGTTAGAAGGGGACTGCTTGGGTGGCTCCTATGAGAAGACCCCAGAAGTGGCGCCCATGTCAGACAGAGCCAGTTCCAGCCAGCTCCAGGACAGACCCACTGCTGGCCAAACCTGAGCCACTCAGTAATGACAGCAGCACCTCTGTGATAACATATTTAAGGAATAAGAACTGCCGTGCAACAGCAGCCATGAGAGAGGACTGAGAATATGTGGAAGAAACAATTCTGCAGACTGCCAGACCAGCGCACAAGGAGGGAGATGAGGTTATTCACGTGCTAGAGCAAAGATTCCCCTGCAGCCTGTGGTGAAGACCACGGTGAGGCAGCTGTCCCCCTGCAGCATGGAGGTCCTAGGCGGAGCAGAGATCCACCCACAGTACACAGAAGACCCCCATGCCAGAGCAGGAAGATGTGCCTTACAGGAAACCTGCATGGACTGCAGTTTTCTTGCAGGACCTGTGACCTCAAGGGTGATGTATGCTGGAGCAGGCCATCCCTGAAAGACTGGAATCTGCAGAAAGGATCCATGCTGCATGAGTTTGTGAATGAGCATAACTCATGGATTAGACACCTCAGGATGAAGCAGGGGAAGAGAGGAACAGCAGAGACTGTTATGAACTGACCACAGCCTCCACACCTCATTCCCCTACACCAACTCAAAACAAGGAGGCAGAGAAGTTGGAATGAAGTTGAGCCTGGGAAGAAGGGAGAGGGTGAGGGGTGGTTTTTAGATTTTTTCCTATTTTTCATTAACCTACTCAATTTATCAGCAATAAATTAATTTCATTTCACCAAGTAGAGCGAGCCTGTTTTGCCCATGATGGTAAGCGGTCAGTGATCTCCCTATCCTTACACCTCAGCCCCAGAGCTTCTTCTCATGTATTTTCCCCTGTTCTTTTGATGGAACAAGTGTGTCCTGTCCTGATGGGCACCTGGTGACCAGTGAATGTCAACCCACCATACAAACCTTGTTTTCTTCATCTTGAGCTATCATAGAATCATAAAATGGCTTGGTTTGGAAGCAACCTTGAAGGTCATCTGACTCCAACCCCTCAGCCATGGGCAGGGATGTCACTTACAAGATCAGATTGCTCAGGGCCCAATCCAACGTGGCCTTGAACACCTCAAAGGATAAAGCAGCCACAACTCTCTGGGCAACCTGTTCCACTGCGTCACCAACCTTACAATGCAGGATTTCTTCTTAACATCTAATCTAAACCTGTTGTTTCAGTTTAAAACCACTGCCCTTCGTTCTGTCACTATATGCTCGTACAAAAAGTCTCTCTCCCTCCTTTTCGTAAGTGCTGTTAAAGTGCTGGAAGGTCTCCCCAAAGCCTTCTCTTCTCCAGGCTGAACAGCCCCAGCTCTCTCAGCCTGTTTTTGCAAGAGAGGTGCTCCAGTCCTCTGACCATGTTTGTGGCCCTCCTCTGGACCTGCTCCAACAGTTTCATGTCTTTCTTGTGCTGAGGACCCCAGAGCTGAATGCAACATTTCAGGTGGGGTCTTGCAAGGGCAGAGTAGAGGGGATACAGTATCAACCATATCACTTTACCAATGCTGTATCCCACAACAAATGTAAAGGGCTCCTTTCCACAAAGGGTCTCATGTAAAAGAATTTAAAACTAATGGTGGAATAATCTCTCAAAAGTCTTCCCTATGCATCGCCTCTGAACAACATTCTCTAAACAGTTTTTAAACTTCCAGGGGCTGAATGCAATGTCAATGGTAAGAACTGAAATACGTACAGCTATCATGTTATGCCAAAATTGTAATACATAACATGAATAACAGTCTAATCCAACCAAGAAATAAGTGCTGAAAACCAAAATTAATTGTTACTTTAAGTTTGCCATAAGCACTGAAGAAAATTGTAGGGAGAACAGAGATCATGATTTCTAATTTATTTTTAGCTTTCACTAATTACATTTTGAGTTTTTCCTGGCAGTTTAAAAACTGATATGCATGCAAGTTCATCCAAACACATAGCAAGGGGGCTTGATATAGTGAACTGCTGTGGACATCTATAAGCCACCATATGTCTACTCAATGTTCTCTTCAACTTAATATTCAAGTAGTTACTGCCATCATCAGTGCTATTTCAGAAAGCTGTTGATGCAGCTGAAGAGTCAGACTTGCAGAAAACTTGCAGAAAACTACTGGGGTTTTTTTATAATACAAAACTTCACATCACAAGAAATAAAAAACTTGTCCAAATAGTATAGTCAGGTACTCTTCAGGTAAGAAAAGTAATTTTAAATCAAGTAGTCCTAAACATATCCAAGATTTTAATAGGTGACTAGCTTTACTAGGTAATACCAGGAGGGCTTCATCTATACAAAAGTCACAGGGGATGAAAGCACTAGATATTCCTGCTTCAGTTACTTCCAAGATTAATCTCCTCTTAACATTTCCACTGAATGAAATGCCTCTTCCACTTTGCAAAGCTATGTAGCATGGACTCTTCACCCACCTCTTCCACATTCAAGGTCAGTTTTCAGATGTTCCATGACTAGAGATTACATTAAAATCATTGTAAATTCTACAGGAAGTGTTCACTTATTTTTTTAACTGGATCACCTGGATTCTTGAAATAGAGAAATAAGACCTACAGTGTGCTCTTTTCTTTCCTCTTATTTAAATGATTATGTCTTGAGTTTGGCCTCATCACAGAGCCATCTTTTACCTATTTACTATGCAAGCAAAGAACAGAAGTAGTCCAGTGCCATGTGTGCTATTCCGGTATTCCCACTGCTTAGTTAGAGATATCTTCATATGCACTGAGGAAAGGCAATCAAGATTTATTAGATTCAAGATTCATAAAGCCAGTGGTAGGGTAGTCCTTGCCCAACTTCTGCTAAAACTTAACTAATTATAAATGAATGATATGTGATTAGCCAATGATGACCATGCTGCTACCATGCCTTTTAGACTGACCTAGGTTCTTTCTTGCCTATTAAGGATGAATTTGAATAGTTATAGAAAGATGTGGACAATTCATCTGCCACAAATACCACACTTAAAGACTCATAACGGGAGGTCTCTTTTGTTTCAAATAATGCTGACCAAGCCAGGGACTAATGGGTCATACTGATGCCATGAAGATTTTTGCCTTTTCTTTTTTTACCCCTGTTATACCTTTTTACAGCTTCTGTATTCCTAGTGCTTTTTGCCTACATTCTTGGACTTGTTTGTTAAGCTAAGAGACTAAACATTTTAGAAGCTTCGTAGCTGGGGATCAGTGTGCCCCAGACCCCAAGGTCCTCTCCAGAACACATTCTGTAAACCAAGATAGAACCATCCAGGAGAAGGTTCCTTGGGGAGGGGGGGTTCACGTGAGCTTCTCATTGGGGAATCTTTGATAGATATGCTAATTAGCAAAGCCTATAATGTTATACCCAATGTTGGGAGGACAAGGAGAGGAGGAGAGACACAGAGACACAGGGAAAGACTCGGCGGAGGGCATCTCGATGCATATGACCTGGACGCGTACACCTAAGGATCCTTAAAAATAAATACCAAGGTAAAATCCCTTTTCCCCTTCTAACCGTGTATGCCTCTTGATTTTAAGACCAGGAAAAGGCATCAATACTGATACAAAAGTAACCAGATAAGCTGCTTGTTTATAAGAATATTGCCATTTATGAAACACTTCAAAGATGACATAAGATGAACCCTTAATTTTCAGCTTTAATGTTGGAGAAAGCCTCAGCCCATGAAGACAGATGCTTCTTTACAGTCAAGCTATTAGAAGAGGTCTGCCAACTGAAAAGGAAAAAAGCTTTCAAGCTTTCACTTTCATCCTACATTAGGCCACAGGAAAAAAAGAAAAAAAGATGTGGGGATTGATATTGCTATGAGAAAAAAAAGACATTAAGATTTACTCTTTATTGCTTTGTTATCACCATTCAAAAAGACATCTTCCAACCCATACAAAACATTACAAGGGATCTGACAGCTTTTTCAACAAGCTTTTAATATTTTATGAAGGAACTCATACATCTGATTAATAGTTTTTAGTAATTTCAAATGCATCTATTTCCATTCACCTCATTTTAAAATTGAAATAACTGATTATACAGTAAACCTTAACCAGTGGCACAGAGAGGAGAAAAACCAACCAAAAAAACATGAGAAAGTGCAGAGCAGCCTCAGACAGTTGATACTGTGTCCCATGATGCTATTACACATTTTCCTCATCCCCTGTTGAAAGCAACAGAAATTTCCCTGCACCCTCTAGCAAACAAGTAACCAAAGCCTCCCTCCATCCCTCTTCCTAGCAGCCATTTAATTTGTTATTTTCCAGGATGTGTCTACAGTCTTTTGCCAAGACAGAAGTCACTTTGAGCTTCAGCTGTGTCTTGGTTTCAGCTGGGATGGTTAATATTCTTCCCAATAGCTGGTACAATTCTGTGTTCTAGATCTAGTATGAATTCTTTATTCTTTTTTTCCCCTTCCTTTTCTGTCCTATTAAAGTATCTTTATCTCAACATATGAATTTCCCCTTTTTTTTTTGTCCTGTCTGAGCATATCAGGTTTAGGCCAAGAACCCTGTAAGTGCCTTTCAAAGCTCTATGCCTGAGATACCAGGACCTGCCTTTGAGAGCACTCGCTAGAGGAGACAAAACTGAAACTCTAAGATTTAGAAAGCATGAATTTGCAAGACCACAATTTTTAAATCCTCCTGACCTCTCAATATGATTCAGAAGCTTGTGATTCCTTCTTTAATTATGCATTTCCTCCAGCAACTCCTGTTCCTTTTTTGTTTGTTTTTTTGAATGATTTAACAAAAGACACTCTGGAGGTTAGGGTATTTTTGTTTGGTTTTTACCTTGTTTTGGGTTTTTAATATAAAAAAATGACTACATCTGCAGCAAATACGAAGCTCATATGAAGCCATCATGTCGAGGCATAATTTCTTTTATCCAGATATCTACGGTACTTTGCATGTACCTAGAGACACTAAATTTATCTAACTGCTCAACAGTTTTAGCACTACAAAATTAAAACAGTAAAACGGACTGAACGTACTCTACAAAACTCAACCAGATATAAAAAAAAACCAAACAAACAACAAAAAACCCAGAAAACCACCCCCCCACATGCTACAAATTAAGAAACTTCTATATTTCCTCTAAGACAAGACTGACTTTTAAAGTCTGAGATATTTAACCTGCTTTAGAAGGTTTTTCCACCCCAGGAAAATAGAATATAAATTTTAGCATCAGAATTCACAAACATGCATGTGAAGTATTTGAAAACACACAGGAAACTGTGTACAAATCATCCACCAGATATCTCACCTGATTAAATAAAAAGTATTGTCAAATGCTGTGTATCTAGAAAACCTACAGTGCAGTAAGATGCAAGTTAAACTCTGAAACTAGTTCATTTTTTCATAGAACTCATTTATTACCCTAAGAAAGCCAACCCAAACAAAATCTGCTTCAAGCAAGCCAACACACCTGGCATTCCAACACCCTGAGGCAAATGCTGAAAGCAATCACACAGTGTACAACAGCAACTGCATTTTCAACTCACAGAGGGCATCAGCACCTCTAAACTGCTGCAAGTCTCAAGATCCAAAGGCAGCGAAGTCCATACAGAACTAATGACCTCAACTACATTTAGTTTCCAGAACACAGGCAGACCTACACGTCACCTTCCACTGTTGCAAGCTTTGTTACTTTCTTCTCCCTCAGACACAGACCCTAGCTGGAATCCAATACAAAGAAAGGATAAATTTTAGCACCAGAAAACAAATTATCTTTTTCTACAGCCGAGTTTGTAAGGAGCAGTGAACACACTGGCAAGCTGATAATATATACAATTGTCATACCTAAGTATTTCCCTTTTACACCAACAGTATACAGAAAAAACATCAGAAGTCAGCAGTTGTGTGTTAGTGTAGTTTGATATTTAGTTTACAGTGACAACCTTCAGAGGTGGAATAAACACTATGTCAGGTAATCTTCAGCTTGAATTGCCTCTACAAGAAAAGTCAGGCTAGTGAAGTCTGACCAACTACTAGTAAGCCATTTTGCTTTTTCACTGAAGGACAGAGAAAGCAGGAAAAAACTTCAGAATGCCCTTCTGTGTGACCCGAACTCCAATGCCATAGCAAGTGATGCAATCTTTAAAGCACCATTATACACATGCAACTGCCACAGCCAGAGGGGAAAGAAATTTCATCAGAATTTCTTGTGAAGTTCTTTAACTTCAACTACATAGGTACTATCTATAGTTTCTTCAACTATATAAATACTATCTCTAGTTGAAGGAGCATAAATTATGTCACACCTGAGTTGCTGTGTTAACTTAGGGAAAACAAAAATATTTCCTCTAATTTAAAAACATCTGATGACTTGAAGTAATGCCTTCATATATTTATATGCAAATTTACCACAATAAGTGCACAGACTGCCAGAATAAGGAGCTCAAAAGAGAACTGTCCTTCCAAGCACTTGATTTTCTTTCTGCTCTACAAACCAGACCAAACCAAACCACTCTGAGGCTGAGCTTTAAGGGATTTCTTGGAAAGTCGGTCAGTGCAGCTATATTGATTCATTTCTGGAATGAAACACATTATTAAATGAGTGGAAACTACTTTCTTTGATGCACCTGTTAGAGGCAGGTCAAAGACACCATCACATCCAAACCTGTCCATTGTAAAAAGGACGTCCTAAACAAGGTATGAGTTTACTTCCTTTGGAAGCACCAAAAGTTCTGTTGATGTTTTCCAATCATTAATTATAAGGAACCTCATCAGCCAAAGAACTAGTTATCTTCAAGATGTTCCACAATCCCTCTGGAACCATTTAAGTCAATCCTTGAAACCAACTCAGCCAGACAGCCAGGCTGTTACCAGTAAATACAAGACAAAAAGATGACATTTATTTCAGAGCAGTAAAGAGAGCACACTGTTATTGACATACAAAGGGCACCAAGCATCAAAAAGTCTCACTCCTCCTCTCACAGGATCACAAGCAACAAGCCAGGTGCACTACAGTAGCCTCCAAATCCTAGCTAATTCAAAGAGAGGAAATATTCCGCTTTCATAGATTCCAGAACAAAACAAAGTCAAATTCTACAGTAAAATCTGAAAAAGAACCCTGCCTTCTGGTCAAAAGAAGTTATATAAAAAATTTGCTGCCAGATTTACAAACAAAACTCCCTGTTTCTTATATTCCACCAGAGAAAGATAATCCCAAGAATGAATGACATTTTTTAACAGCAGACCACATAGTCAAACAAATAATACTACATAAATGCAACTCCTTTTCAAATAGAACCATCCCCTATATTAACAAAAGCAACAGATTTTTCTCACCAGCCCTACAGAACCACTAGAGAAGCAGTGAAAGACTCTCATATTCGCTTCCATGAACAGTGAACAACTGTACTCCCACTTTCATCCTGAGTAAGTGCAAACAAGCTGTTCACTGTCACTAGGACAGCACAGGAACAGCTGTTCAGGTACCCTTGGGACACACTTCCTATCAGATAAGAGGGCACAAAGTAACAGCAAAAGCCCCTTATATTGTTTGAAAAGTGCTTGGGAGCTGCCACTGTCAGGTTACCACCCCAGCCTTTCTCTTTTGCTTGCAAAGCCACTGAGAACCACACTATACACTGACTAGTGAAAGTCTGCTTCTTGTTCCCTTTACCTACCTCGCCCATAAACCTTTTCCTTAGCTTGTCCCTATGTCCTCTTAGGACAATATTTCTCTTGCTTCTCCTAGTGCCATCATATCCATGCCAAAGGAAACTCTAAACTTGCCTGGAACAGCAGCACAGCTTTCCCCAGACTGAAGTATTTGTTTCAGCCTGCTCCCCAATTTACTTGTTTCAGCTGTCCTCCAGAATTATTCTTCCTTTACTTAACATACAGCTTATTTTCCTGGACTACTACTCCAGTTTTGCTAGCACAATCTGTATTCCCACAAAAAGCACTTCAGCAATAGACATATCATACCTACACTTAAGACAACGATTACTGTAAACTCTTCTTAATTCAGCAGTCCTCTAATAAGGCTAAAACTGAGACTGGTGTTTGAATTATGAGGAAAAAACCCAGACAGTTTTACCACACATTTGTGCAAACCTATACTATTTGCTATTACAGCATTCAGTTGACAAAAGTAGAGTTCCCCTTCTGGTAAAAAGACTGCAGAAAATTTTCCACATTTAACATAGACATTTCCCAACTACTTCCACACAGACAGAACATCCTCCACTGCAACGTAATGCTCCACTCTGCCTAACACTTAAGAGGGGAAAAGAATGTGGAAAGTTTTTACTTACTGGAGATACGACTGCCAGTTTACTTTGTTTGCCCGAACTTCAGCAGCTTTGGCAGCAATGATGTTTGTTGGGACAGCAGCATCTACAGCACCTCGGATATCCATCTTGACTGATAATTAAAATGTACCTAGAAATGCAAGTCAGACTTGAGACCTCTTATTAAACAGCAGAGTATTTGTTCAACAGTTTAAAAAAATAAAAAGAAAAATCTGTTTCCAGGTGTCCCATTTATTAACACTGTACTAGGCAGTTTCTGAAAAATCAAAGTTTTATAAAGCATTTAAAATGTGGCTTATTGGAAACAAACAAAAATAAGCCATACCTACACACTCAACTGTAACCAATCACAAGTTCGCTAAAATAAAAGACATAAACCGTTACTAAATAATTCCCAGTCTTGTGAATCCTTAAACAATGAAATTAAGTTATTTGAATTCAAGTGGCTCTTCTGCAACATCCAAGTAGCCGTACAGATAAGAGAACATGTCTTCTTTCCAAATCATGTTTCCAGGGTTAAAATTCAGGGCATATCCTCCCTAGCCCCCCCCCCCCCCATTAGGACTGATTTACTTCAGGAATTTGTCTAAGAGTATTAGAAACAAGCGAACTACAACTTCAGGAGAAAAACCCATATGTATATAAATTAAAACCATGCTACACAGACTAACAAGAAAACCAAGATCATTAGTGTACAGAAAGCAAACTGAAAAATAAATATGAACAGCTGCTCTTCATCAGGATATATCACATAACCAGTCAGTGACCTTCACCACTTCTTTCCCCTTCCTTTATGGTTTTAATCTCCACCCGACTTTGATGCCAAAACAAGAAGTGTGTTTGCAGAGACTTCAGACCCAGCTAGAGCTGGAGTTCCTTACAACCTAAACTGCACCCAGCCTCTCCATGCAGCCTATTTCTGGACTGTTCTGGCCCTCCTTACAGAGAAAGCAAGAGCAAACTGGCACATTCAGGCCCATGCCTGGCAAGCACACCTCGCTTGTATGACTAAAGGAAAACACAGCTCTAACAAAAGGAAGAAAAAAAATGAGGAACTATCCTGGGCAAACAGAGCAGGAAAAATGTCCTCACTTTGAAACCACTTCTATGAGCAGACACGCACACAGACGGCATTACTATGTCCTTCAATGACCACTGAAGGTTTCCAGGCTCTTACTGACCCACCCAGAGCCCTTTAAACACTGCCCGAGGGCAGAGTAGGTAACAGCGGTTTCAGGAGCTGCAGTTACGCCGAAGGCGACAGGCGCCTGGGACAGGGGTAGACCAGGCACGGTCCTGCCGCTCCCTGCACAGGCTCACCGGCACGGCCGCCTCCCGAGGGGCCCGGCAGAGCCCAGACCCTCGGGGAAGCAGCGGAGCCGTCTGCACCCCCCGGGCCCGCCAAAGCCCCCGTGAGACCCCGTGCGGCAGCACATCCGACCCCAGGACCCACCCCGCCAGGGCCCGGGGCAGCTCCCACTCACCGCAGGGGCGCGCAGGCGGTGGGGGCCGCGCAGAGAGGGAGTGAGAGGAGGAAAAAGAGCGAGAGGAGGCCGCGGGCACCCTCGGACAGCACCGCGCACCCGACGGCCCCGGCGCTGCCGCTGTCATGTGACGCCGGTGCCGGCGTAGCCGTATACGCGTATTTAGAGCGCATAAATATACACGTTTATATACCTATACATATCATAGAGCTGTAGGATAGGTTGGGTTGGAAGGGACCTTTAAGATCGTTTGATTCCAACCCCCCGTAGGTGCAGCCCAGGACAGGGTTGGCTTTCTGGGCTGTGAGTGCACACTGCTGGGTCATGTTGATCTTCTTGTCAACCAACACCCCCAAGTCCTTCGCCTCAGAGCTGCCCTCAACCCATTCTCTGCCCAGCCTATATTTGTTCTTGGGGTTGCCCTGATCCACATGGAAGACCCGTGTATAAGCATATGATTTTATACAGGGGATCTAATCCCGTCCTGGGAAGACAGGCTAAAGCATGTGCCCACAGGTGCCCACCTGTGCTATTGGCTACAAGAAGTGGCTCAGCTTTTCCAAAGAGATGGCGCGAGTCTGGCTGGGAAGGGCTGAGAGGGTCCCCTCGGCGCTGCCCCCCAGGACGAGCTCCTCCTGGTTCCCGGGAAGATCCCTGGGCCTCTGCCCTGCACCCCACACGGGTGAGGGGCCGCCGAGCTCGGGCGGGAGCCATGGGAGGTCAAAGGGCTGGGGAGATAGCGGGCAGTGGGCCTGGCGCTGAAATGCCTCCTTGAGCTCTGCATTGTTTTTCCAGGACCCAGCATTTTCTTGCTTTCTGCCTCCCATGCTGCAGTGGAAATGCAGAGGTTGCTCTTTCCTGCAACTGTGAAGCAGGCAGGCGTTCCTGGGCCCCTGTGCCTGGCTGCCTGTGGTGGCTGCACTGTGCTGTGCCAGCCCTCAGTCTGCTGTGTCACAGCTCCAGGGTGGGCATCAGGGTCACACCATTTACTTCCTCCCAAGTCGTATCTCAATGGAAAATACACCCTGCACAACTCCTTTGTTTTTTAGAAAGTATCTTATATACGTTGCGCTTTGCCTCTGCAGGCAAAAGGTGCAGGAAGCTTTAGACTAAAAGCCCAAGTGTTTCAGAACCTACGGGCTTAAACTTCCATGTTTCTGATAAAAAAATACCTCATTGCATTCAGTTGCTGAGTGAGGTTTTCCAGTCATGCTGTGCTGAAGTGCCAGAAATGATCCTGATAAGTCATTCTGCTAACATATAAGAAGAAAACAAAAATAATCAGGGTTTTGTGTGAGCAGATCAAGACAGCCAATGTAGAGCTGGCTTAGAGCTGGTCTACTGCTAACTTAATTTTTCTAGACTCTGTATTTTCCATTTAGAGGGTACACTGTTCTTTAAATTATGCCTAGCCAGTATCTCAATAGGAGGAGGTTTTTTAAATCACGGACAGTTGTCGTTACTGTGCCACCGATTTATATTTCCTCCATGGAATTTTTCTCTTAAAATGGGTCTTCCTTCATACCACAAAAAAACTGTTGATTTCTTCGTAACACAAGCAAAAATCCCAGGTACAGTTCAAGTAACAGCATTTGCATTTCTTTATGCTTCATCAGAAGAAAGCTCCCTAAGCCTTGTGCACACTCTGTGTCATCTAGTCTGTAATAAATACATCCATTAATGTGATTCTGTGGATTACCAAACATGTGAGATTTGAAGATTTAATCTAACAAATGTTTGTTCTTGCACATTGCTTACTTACAGTGATAAGAAATGCTGACACAACTCCTGATCTCTAGCATAGAAATCTCCACACAATTTTGAATAAAAATCTGTTACTTTGAAAGTTTATTTGAATATGATTTTTGCTTCATAGCTGAGAGTTAGAATTTGACCTTATGTTAACCAGTTCCTCTTTTAAAAAAGTGTTTGTAATTTCTGTCCTCTGGCATTCAGTATTTCCTGCTTCTGCTCTGCCTGTTTATGGCATGCCTCACTTGCCACTCCCTTTGAATCCAGCATCAGGCATCTGGAATAAACATATTCACCTTTTCCACAGTCGTTTCAAATCACATTACTGATGATGATACATATGGCTCTACCCATTTTATAAAGAAACCAAAGCCAAAGATCTTGCAAGATGAACAGAACAAGGTTTGAAGCTTTTAAAATGCAATTTGCATAATGAAGGTATGTGCTGGTTTTGGCTGGGATTTAATTAGTTTTCTTTAAGGTGGCTAATGTGAGTTTTGATATGTTTTGATTTGTGCTGGAAACAGGGATGTTTTCATTACGGCTTAGCAGGACTTGCACAGTGCCAAGGCCTCTTCTGCTTCTCACTCCACTCCACCAGTGAGCAGGCTGAGGGTGCACAAGGAGTTTGGGCAAGACACAGCCAGGACAGGTGACCCCAACTGACCAAGGGGATATCCCACACCATATGGCATCATGCTCAGCATATAGAGCCGGAGGAAGAAGAAAGAAAGGGAGATACTTGGAGTGATAGTGTTTGTTTTCCCAAGTACCTGTTGTGCATGATGGAGCCCGACTTTCCTGGGGATGGCTGAACACTTTCATGCCAAAGGGAAGTGGTGACTTAATTCCTTGTTTTGCTTTGCTTGCATGAGCAGCTTTTGCTTTCCCTATGAAACTGTCTTTACCTCAAACCATGAGTTTTCTCACTTTTACTCTTCCATTTCTGTCCATTCCATGGGGGGAAGTGAGCAAGCAGCAGCTTGGTGCTTAGTTGCCAGCTGGCGTTAAATCACAAGAAGGCTTCAAAGGCCTGTACAGTGATCCTACAAGCTACCATTCAACCCTCGTCTAGCTAGAGGCACATCAGGCTTTGCTTCCGTGAAACTTCCTCAGTTGTCCCCAGTGGTACTTCTGCTCCAACCTCAAACTGTCCCAGCACTGAAAACACTTATGACTTCGTGTGTTCTCTTACCTAGGCCAGGTATGGTATTCTTCCATCTTCACCCTTCCAAGCTCAGTTCAATAGTTTAGGTAAACCCTTGGAAATTGGATCAGCACCTCTTAATGTGCATTTCCAGTTGCCAGTTTTAAGACACAGAGTTGCTCCCTACCATGTGCTCCTATGTCTAGCAGGGTAATGTCCTGAATTCTTTCTTAGGCATGCAAAGCCATTTCTTCTGCCACGAAACACCTATTTCATGGAAATCATCCAAAAAGCTGTAGTCTACTTTGCCCAGCATATTTCTCCCAGCCCTTTAGCACACTTCTGGCTTAACTGAAGAGTACCACAGTACTCTGTCTGAACCTGAGCACAGGTATGCACAGGACTGTGGTTCTCTCACTTGTAGCTCCTGCTTCCAATATTATTTCAGTGCCTTGCTGTAAGCAGGGAATAATAAGTTCATGGGTTCAATTTGGTGCCCAATGTGATCTCTTGTTTGGAATATGCATTAGGTTGTCAGTGGTCTTTTTTTTTATAGCAGACTTTTTTTGCCTAATTCCACTACCTGCAAGAGTCTAGCACCATCCATTCAGCCTGGAGTTTGGCTAAAAGAAGATGGATTGCTATTTGCAGTCAAAATTTTGATACTACAGCGGGATAGTCATTTGTCTATAGAAAAGAAATTTTGAAAGGTATGATTTGGCACGTTGAGTTCATCATAAATTGCAGACTCTGGCTTTACTATTCATTTCCCAGACTACAGTAAAAAATATTTCCCTATAACTTTATGTAACCTTGGAGTGAGGCACAATTGTTGAAAGTATGCAACTACTGAATTAGCAGAAAGGCAAAGAGGGGAGAAATAATTGTAATAGGAATTACTTTTTGTTTTTTTTTTTTAACATGAATTCCAGGGGGTATTTAAGGAACTATGAAAGCACAACATCTGTGCCAAGCAAGGTAATAGAACCTCCAGCAGAGGAATCAAATTAGTAAACCCAATGTACCATGTTAAAGATTGCAAATAAAACATTGTTCCTGAATATACCTATATAAAGATCTATTTTATTTACATACTCTTCTATGCCATGAAATGGAATAAATGCAAAACATTAACAAAGAGTCCCTATAGCTCAGTAAGGGACAGTCATGTCTCACCTCTGCAGGGTTCTTCATGTGTATACACAAGGTGTGTAAGGTGTGGTGAACAACTTTCCTGGGCTTTAAAAGGGAGACCTGTGCACTGATTCACAGCTCATGAATGAGATACATACAGCAGAGGGTAGAAAGAAATTAGCAGCTTTCACAGTACAGAAGAGTCTTCAACAGAGTGCAAAAAGCGTCTGGTTGGAGTCTGTTCTGTTCAGCACACTCAGAAATGTTTGAGAAAGGAGGTAAATGGTGTAGTGAAAACTTTACTGGTGACAGTGTTACTCCTTTGACAAGTGCACAGTGGAATTGTGAACCACCTTGTCAGAGGATGGTGGGTAAGCTACCAAGACTCACATGTGCTCTTGTCCCCCATCTTCAAACACTTGGGCACAGCTGAAAATTTGCACCAGTGCGAGTGCCATGAGGCACTCTCTGTGTGAAGGAACTTCATTGCATTGCAAGGGAAAGCTTTGAGAAAGGAAAACATTGTATAGTCATTACAGGAGCCTGTCTTGTGTGCCACTACAACAGCAAGAGGCAATTCTCAGCAACTAATTACAAACTAAGTACAAACCCATCCTGTGTCATCAGTTTGGAGCATCCCATGGTGCCTTATTCATGCTGGTTGGTTCTCTGGATCTAGCTAAAGGTAATGACTGTAAAAGTGCTGTGTGCCTATTTTTTGGAAAGCATCTATCGTTTAGGAGTCAGGTGCGCTAAGCTGTTCTTATTTAGCTATTTTTGGTCATCGGTGTGCATCAGTGCTTGCCCATTAATTTCTGGCAATGCAACTTCACTTGAAGTTGCTATGTTTAGATGACTTTATTGATGTGTGAAACAGTGAAAAGTGAAAAGCACATCAGCATGCAGGAATAAAAGTCATCAGTTTCCTGGATCACAAAGAATAAGAATGCTCAATAGTTTAATACTAGAAAATTAATGCAGATGAGTCATCCTCACACTAAAACTACAGACAGCTGGATCGTGAGAGTGTTTTTCTGTTCTCCTTTCTTTTTTGTAATAAGAACAATGTATCATTGTCTATCACATATTCTCCAAATTACAGAAGTGTTTTGCACACCTGCTATTTAACCTTTCAGTATTCTGTACATCACCTAGCTCCTGCCTGTCTGCACAAGTATTTAACATGTGTAGAAGAAAATGCTTTGAAAGTTTATCCAAGCAAAACATGCTTAGAAGGTTAGGAAAATGAACACACTTCTCTAATTCAAAAAATGTTAAAGAGTAAATTTTTTTTCTCTCCTGTTTAATTGTGGAGGGTTATGGAAGATGCCTTCTTGCATGGAAACAGAAGTGATTTTTCAATATGAGGAGATGTGGAGCACTTCACTAGATGTTTTTCCTGAGTAATTATAGCAAGATTGGCCCATTGTGAACTGGATTTTTACTGCTTCATCTGTCTTTGTTTTCTCCTCTTATTTTATCTTTGTTTTATTGTGTGTGTCATGATGGGAGAACATTATTTTGTGAGTATCTTTTTTAACAAGTAACTCCTGCTTCCTGCAGCCAGTATGGACTTACGTGACTTCTAGGTCATTGAACTTGGATCATTTTTTCTTTTAAATTAATCATATTCTGGCCCAAAGGATCTGGCAAAGCTAATATGCCATAGTTGTGCATATGTTATAACAGGCAACCTTCTGATTGCTCCACCACCTCTTTGAAATTAGGTTTTACATGCTCAGGGAAGGAACAACACATAACTTATCTGCAATAGGAGTGGTCTTTTTGAAAGAAAAATAAACTAACATTTTATTGTAATAAATACATATTCTATTTTTTCCCCTAGTATAATAGAAAAATGCTGTAATGCCAGAAAATTGGAAGTCAAGGACTGAGCAAAAAGAGAAACAGAAAGGCCAGTGCAATAATGTTTGTAGCCTTGAGAAATAATGCATCTGGGGTTAAAATAGTAGAGTGTATTACTTTAGGGAGGAGGGACAAGTGTCTCATGAACATGCACTTCTGTATTGAAAGCTGAAGAGTCTCCGAGTCTCCAGCCACTCTTTGAGCCTACAGCATCTCCTTCTCTCACCATCAGTCTCTTTTGCTTTGTGCCAACAGCTTTTATCTGTACAAGGGAGTCCACGTGCAGAAGGAAATGTAGAAGGAGTGCTCTTCTCTCAGAAATCACAACAGTACCAGGTGAAGAAAAGCTCATCTCTGGGTTAAAATAAAAAATGTTTAAAAAAAGTAAGAAATAAAAAAAAAGGAAATGCTGAGCTGCCCAGTGCTGCTGATGGTAAGCAACTCTGCCAAAGTCAACTTATTGCTGGAGCTTATGCTACAGCTTTCTGTGCCGGAGCTTACTGTGCAATGACTTCTAGTGCAATCCACCTCATCAAGCCTCATTGTTCGTAGTTTTTCTCCACAGCATTTACTGGATTTCTCTGAAAAAAGGACAGAAATGTGACCAAGACAGCTCTTCTCACAAGAGGTACTGTGTGGGCAGATGTGTTAGATCTACCTTGTATCTACAATGCTGAGTTGTCAAAACTTTGGACTCCTGGTAGAAAAAAAATTGTTGGGTTAGACGTATTTTTCAACTGAAAAAAGATGTAAACATTAGCAAGTGAATGTTGGCAAAAACCTGGCAGCCCTCTATATAGCTAGGAGAAATAATCTATTAATAATCTACCTGGAGCCTTAGTCTTTATAGTTCATGTGTCTCTATCCTGAGGCATGGCTGCGGCTCGTCTGCTGTTTTCACTGGCACTGCAAGGATTACCAGCAGGCCATCTGTTCAGCCAGTGAGGAAAAGCATGTGATTGACAGGTACCACTGACCTAAGACAGACATCTCCATTTGCTGCTGCCTGCAGAGTATAACTGCATGCTGAGTTCCTTCTTCTTTCAAGTTGTAAATGAAATACATTCACTCTGAGATGATAACAAGTATCTCAATGGTTGCTACAGCTTGTTTCTCTGACATGTTCAACCACTATGTGCTTGTCTTTCTCCCTTGCAATTTACTAAAACCTACAAAGTTGTAAATCTAATCTCTAAGCTGGCACATGCTGAGGGGATGAGACACTGCAGTTATCTGAGGGCAGATAATCCTGTTTGTCTCCAGAACTGTGGAGGCTGCAGGAAGAGCTGGCAAGCTGCAAGAGGCCCGGACATTTGTCCATTGGTGTAAGGACAAGCAATCTTTATGTTGTTATCATTCAGCCCAATGTCTGGGATTTGGTTTAGTTTCATCATTAAGTATAAGTGGTGCTTTTCCAAGAAAGTTCATCGTAAAATTTGATTCAGGAACAGCCTTTTTATTTCTCAATGTGGAGGCAAGTTGTGCTCTACTTCAGGACTCACAGCTACCATGCAGACAACTGTCAAGCAAAGGAGAACCTCCAGAATGAAGATGAAGCAGATATTAAAGCTGCACAGTGGATTTTCGAGGTAAGAAAAAAAATGCAGGATTGGTTATTCAAATGTCCTGTAGGAGGGGGTGAAAGGGTATATATGGAAAGGAGGAGAAACAAAACATTAATGTCATGAATAATATCCATAAGTTTATCACCAAGATATCACTATTCACTTAGTTTTCATTTATTTCTGAGCCTCATCCCCTGCCCTCTGTTCCTCAGTGTGCTGCAACCACAGTGACAAAGGAGGTGGTGATCCGCCTTCCCACTGTCTTTTGCTTTCAAAGAATGTATTAAACACATCCATCTAACTCACAAAAATTATTCATGTTTTGTGAAGCTAATCCATTACTAAAAGGGTGAGGGAAAATATGTTGCTTCATGGTGTTTAGACACTGAAGAAGTCTGCAGTTTTTACTGATACTATGTCAGATGGTTTTTATTGATAGTTGACAAAAGAAGATATGCCAAAGAAATCAAACACAGCATAATACTGAAGTTCATTAGGAAGTTACAGTAAATCTGCTTTAGTGAACCTGTAGGGTATTCCTCAATTAAAAACAACAGCCTTGTATCTTGCAGATTTTTTCAAAAGCCTGAAAACTGCCTGAGGGGTGAACTGATATTATTTATGGGGAGAAGCACACTCCTATGCAGCACAGCAAGAGAGACAAATGCAAGAAACTGTATCTTATTAAAGCTTTGGGGCAAAAGTGGTGCACCCTGGTGCATGATAGGGAAAACAATGTCATAGCAAAGTCCTGCACTCTTGGAACCACAAAAGTTGTCTTTTTTCAACTTAGAACCAGTGTAGAGAGGGGCTGCAGGCATGCAGTTGAGTTCATTGGCAGGGTTGGTGAAAGCCAAGACAGGGGAAGAAGCCATTCCCAATTCCACATCTGCCTTACAAAGATTCAAGTTAAAGCTAGAATTGACCTCTCAATTTCCTTAGCCAAAGCATATCCATTTCCAAGAGGGTATTTCATCTGAATTATAGGAATACACTCATCAGAAATCCTAAATGACTTTCATTGGTTTTGCTGAGAGGAAATGCTCAGCCTGCTTTGATACTATCAGAAAACTGTTTCTGATAATGAACAAAGTACACTCTATTCAGAATTTCGTGTCGTTCTGTCTTGTTATCTAGCTTGTTATGGCACATGAGCCTGGGGACTTTCTGACCCTCTTGAAGGCAAAAGGGTTTTTTTCACAGGCCCAGTGGCTCCTGAAGTTAACCATTGACAGTCATAGTTTCTGAAACCCAGATACTGAATTCTTCATAACTCATGTCCCCAGTTATTTCTCATTTAGCCATCCTTTAATTCACTCCAGGTGAATTGTTCCCTTCAGCTTGCTAATTGCTCTTGCAGACATCACCTAAATTTGTAGTTTGTTGCTGAGTCTCTGAGAACATGGTGCACAGGACTGAGTCAGCAACCTCACAGAGGACAACTTCTCTCTCTATACTGCAAAGGTTTTATCTACAGAGGGACATAAATGCTACTGGAAGGTTCAGAGCCAGCTACTGCCACAGTTCCTTTAACAGCAACTTCCCTTCTCCTGCTTGCTATCTGTCCCATGTACTTTGTTTAGTGTGGGAGCTTGGGTGGCTTGGACGGTCGGGACGGACGGAGATGAGAGATCTCTGAAGTCAGATCTTGGAACATGCGGTTTATTGCAAAGGGCGTGGGTACAGGGGCACTGCTTAGAGCTGCCAGACTCAGCTCGGAGCAGGACCAGGAGAGCAAGAGAGTAAGCGGGTAAGTAAAGAGAGAGAGAGAGAGAGAGGAATGAGAGTGAAGAAGAAGTAGAAGTGATGAAGTCCTGGTTACAATACAATAAATCATCTTCTGTACTGAATATTCTAATTGTCACTAACCAATCTAATACAAGATACAAATCCTATAGCATTTACATACAGCCTATAAGAGTTCTTATATTACCATAGAGTGTTACATCTTAACTTCTAAAAACTACTCTTTGGACCCCTTCTGCTGAGCTAGTAGGGTCTGCTCTGACCCTTGGACCTG